>NW_027464547.1:0-107597 GCF_050947455.1 Rhinoderma darwinii
GGATCGGGTCAAAGATACCGATATTATCCCCATAATAAGCTTGTTCTTATGTGAAAATCTCGAGCACAAATAGCTAAGTTTACAAGATAAGGACTGCACACTATTACTACACATGAGGAAGCAGAAGCACAGTCACGTTTTCAAGTCTTGCTGGCGATAGGGAGAGCCTGTGAAAGTATCTCACCCATTTAAGCATAATTGTCTTAGGGCTTATTCTCACGAACGTGGGGAAACTCGGACGTGAAAAACAGAAGACTTGAGCCTATGGAGGGATCCATGAAAATGGAAGAAAATAGGACATGTTCTATTTTTCAACGGACCCTTCACACGGTCCGTTGAAACAAAGGCCGTGTGAACGGCCCCATTGAAATACATGCGTCCATGTGACGGGCATTGTTTTAATGACTGTCACACAGAGGTATTCAACGTTCGTGTGTGAATAAGCCCTTAGGTTGTGTTCACATTCACATTCGGAGCCTCTGTCGTAGTTTCCTTTACATTTGACAAAAATTCAGCAATATTGTTTCCGTCAAAATAAATGTCACCACAGTGGAGCCCGACTGGCCCCATAATAAGTCAATGGAGTCTTTCTGGCGCCACCAATGTCCATCGTGGGACGGATCCGGCAAAGCATTGTGGCTTCAATTATAAACAGAGCTCACAATGATGATGTGAAAATGAGTCTTAAAGTAGAACACAATTACATTTACCACTGATGAAAGGACATTTCAAAAGCATAAACACAACAGTCAACAGGCATAACCTTCATAACATACAGTTCTGTACATCAAAGCGATCAAAAGGAATAATGGCTATAAACATAAAAGATCAAACAATCTTTTAGGCCACAGATTTAATAGCTATTGGCAGCCGAACGTTGAGAACAATTTTATGTTTACATGGCCAACTTTGGAAAAGGTAAAATTAATTAATAATTTATAATAATTATAAAATGTATAATCAAATAATAATAAAAAATAATAATAATATTAATAATAATAACAAAACCAACATTATTAATAATAATAATAATAATAATGATAATAATGTATGCTGTGCACATTAGAAGCCTCTAAAAAACTGGAGTGACACAGATTTATAACTAAACCTCCAATGGATGACATATTCCTGATGAGGCTCTGAGAGAAGCCTGCACAATAACCACCTAACAAGACTCCTCTCCCCGGCAGTGTACACACACATCAAAGTTAAATGTGACATGTCGCAGCGCAGATTGATGCCTGCAAACAAAGTACCCAGAGATAGAATCTGTGGTAGACGAATGTTTTATGAGCAAGATGAAGAAAAAAACAGTAGATACAATAATAACAAGCCACACCACCCTGCACCATCAGGCTGAATGACAAGGACGTAACAACAAATGCGCAGGCCATGGCACATATAAATAATATGTTCATGAACGACACCAAGAAAAATGTATGCACACCACAGCGCTAAACTTATAATTTATAACAAGACTAAAAAAGACAATTCCTACTCAATAATGTTTTAATCTCCAAATATTTGTAAAAAGAAAAATCTGGCAAGTGAAGGTCTGTGAACTGTGCAGCAAAAGTCGAATGTGAGTTTATATTTCACTCACGCACAATTTTTTTTGCATTTTTTTCCCCTTCATTTTATGTCTTTTAAAAAAAAACAACTAAATTACAGTCACACATACATTGCATCTATGTGCAGCAAATGCATTCCTATAAGGGCATGACCACACGTGGCGGATTTCCTCCACAACTGTCCGCATCAATGCCGCACAGAATCTGCGTTGCAGATTCTGCTGCGGATCTGCACAAAATGTGCAGTAAATTGATGCGGACTAGCTGCTGCGGACTGCGGGAAAAGTGCTTCCCTTCTCCCTATCAGTGCAGGATAGAGAGAAGGGACAGCACTTTCCCTAGTGAAAGTAAACGAATTTCATACTTACCGGCCGTTGTCTTGGTGACGCGTCCCTCTTTCGGCATCCAGCCCGACCTCCCTGGATGACGCGCCAGTCCATGTGACCGCTGCAGCCTGTTATTGGCCTGTGATTGGCTGCAGCCGTCACTTAGACTGAAACGTCATCCTGGGAAGCCGGACTGGAGACAGAAGCAGGGAGTTCTCGGTAAGTATGAACTTATATTTTTTTACAGATACATGTATATTGGGATCGGTAGTCACTGTCCAGGGTGCAGAAACAGTTACTGCCGATCGCTTAACTCTTTCAGCACCCTGGACAGTGACTATTTACTGACGTCTCCTAGCAACGCTCCCGTCATTACGGGAGCCCCATTGACTTCCTCAGTCTGGCTGTAGACCTAGAAATACATAGGTCCAGCCAGAATGAAGAAATGTCAAGTTAAAAAAGCAAGACGCATCCGCAGCACACATGACATGTGCATGACAGCTGCGGACTTCATTGCGGAACTTTGAATCTCCATTGAAGTCAATGGAGAAATTCCGCCATGAGTCCGCCACTGCTCCGCAACAGACAGAGCATGCTGCGGACACCAAATTCCGCTCCGCAGCCTATGCTCCGCAGCGGAATTGTACGCATCGTGTAAACGAACACTGCTAAATTAAAGTGAAAGTCAATGGAGAAACGGCTCCGCTGCGGATTAACGCTGCGGAGTGTCCGCAGCGGAATTTAAGTGAAATTCCGCTATGTGTGAACCCGCCCTAAAGGTCCATGAGCTGGGACCCCAATCGATACTTATGGAGGATAATCGCCCAGACCCAATACTTCTTTGGAAGCACCATTGATTATAGTGATGCCACACTGCACATGCCTGGCACAGAACCCCTGATATTTATGGTGCCACCAATAAGTCACCGTATCAGAGTTTCTGGGCAACTAAACAATGGATATTTGCAACAATGTATAAATTATTCCCAATAGACACAGATACAAAACATCATAATAAAATCGGAAGCCTTTATTACCGCTCTCTGTGACTTTAGTACATATGTTTTTGGTACAATTTTGCCACAGTCCAACATGGAACAAGTCTGAGCCAAAGCTCACCACCCAGAAGTCAGTGAGAGCCCCGGTTAATAGCAGAATGAGGCCAATGCAGGAGCAGCCGAGACCAACAATATTCAGCAACATTATACTTCTCTGTAGGTCAAACACGGAAAACTGCAGAAACCTGATGAGAAAGACAAAAAAACAGTGATCCAACAAGAGACAGTATATATTAATGTACAGATCCAGAGTCTTATCTATATTATACTAGTTATATTCTGTATATAGGGAGCAGTATTATAGTAGTTATATCCTTGTATATAGGGGCAGTATTATAGTAGTTATATTCTTGTATATAGGAGCAGTATTATAGTAGTTATATTCTTGTATATAGGGGGCAGTATTATAGTAGATATATTCTTGTATATAGAGGTAGTATTATAGTAGTTATATTCTTGTATATAGTGGCAGTATTATAGTGGTTATATTCTTGTATATATGGGCAGTATTATAGTAGTTATATTCTTGTATATAGGAGCAGTATTATAGTAGTTATACTCTTGTATATAGGGGGCAGTATTATAGTAGTTATATTCTTGTATATAGGGGGCAGTATTATAGTAGTTATATTCTTGTATATAGGGGGCAGTATTATAGTAGTTATATTCTTGTATATAGGGGGCAGTATTTTAGTAGTTATATTCTTGTATATAGGGGCAGTATTATAGTAGTTATATTCTTGTATATAGGGGCAGTATTATAGTAGTTATATTCTTATATATAGGGGCAGGATTATAGTAGTTATATTCTTGTATATAGGAGGCAGTATTATAGTAGTTATATTCTTGTATATAGAGGGCAGTATTATAGTAGTTATATTCTTGTATATAGGGGGCAGTATTATAAAAGTTATACTCTTGTATATAGGGGCAGTATTATAGTAGTTATATTCTTGTATATAGGGGGCAGTATTATAGTAGTTATATTCTTGTACACAGGGGGCAGTATTATAGTAGTTATATTCTTGTATATAGGAGGCAGTATTATAGTAGTTATATTCTTGTATATAGAGGGCAGTATTATAGTAGTTATATTCTTGTATATAGGGGGCAGTATTATAAAAGTTATATTCTTGTATATAGGGGCAGTATTATAGTAGTTATATTCTTGTATATAGAGGGCAGTATTATAGTAGTTATATTCTTGTATATAGGGATAGTATTATAGTAGTTATATTCTTGTATATAGGAAGCAGTATTATAGTAGTTCTATTCTTGTATATAGGAGCAGCATTATAGTAGTTATATTCTTGTATATAGGGGCAGTATTATAGTAGTTATATTCTTGTATATAGGGGCAGTATTATAGTAGTTATATTCTTGTATATAGGAGCAGTATTATAGTAGTTATATTCTTGTATATAGGAGCGATATTATAGTAGTTATATTCTTGTATATAGGGGGCAGTATTATAGTAGTTATATTCTTGTATATAGGGGCAGTATTATAGTAGTTATATTCTTGTATATAGGAGCAGTATTATAGTAGTTATATTCTTGTATATAGGAGCAGCATTATAGTAGTTATATTCTTGTATATAGGGGCAGTATTATAGTAGTTAGGGCGGGTTCACACATAGCGGAATTTCACTTAAATTCCGCTGCGGACACTCCGCAGCGTTAATCCGCAGCGGAGCCGTTTCTCCATTGACTTTCACTTTAATTTAGCAGTGTTCGTTTACACGATGCGTACAATTCCGCTGCGGAGCATAGGCTGCGGAGCGGAATTTGGTGTCCGCAGCATGCAAGGGATGTTGCGGAGCAGTGGCGGACTGGTTGCGGACTCATGGCGGAATTTCTCCATTGACTTCAATGGAGATTCTAAGTTCCGCAATGAAGTCCGCAGCTGTCATGCACATGTTATGTGTGGTGCGGAGCGTATTGGTTTTTTAACATGACATTTCTTCATTCTGGCTGGACCTATGTATTTCTAGGTCTACAGCCAGACTGAGGAAGTCAATGGGGCTCCCGTAATGACGGGAGCGTTGCTAGGAGACGTCAGTAAATAGTCACTGTCCAGGGTGCTGAAAGAGTTAAGCGATCGGCAGTAACTGTTTCTGCACCCGGGACAGTGACTACCGATCTCAATATACATGTATCTGTAAAAAAACATATAAGTTCATACTTACCGAGAACTCCCTGTTTTTGTCTCCAGTCCGGCCTCCCAGGATGACGATTCAGTGTAAGTGACGGCTGCAGCCAATCACAGGCCAAGCACAGGCTGCAGCGGTCACATGGACTGGCGCGTCATCCAGGGAGGTCGGGCTGGATGCCGAAGGAGGGACGCGTCATCAAGACAACGGGCGGTAAGTATGAATTTCTTTTACTTTCACTAGGGAAAGTGCTGTCCCTTCTCTCTATCCTGCACTGAATAGGGAGAAGGGAAGCACTTTTCCCGCAGTCCGCAGCAGCCAGTCCGCATCAATTTTCTGCACATTTTGTGCAGATCCGCTGCAGAATCTGCAACGCAGATTCTGTGCGGCATTGATGCGGACAGTTGCGGAGGAATTCCGCCATGTGTGGTCATGCCCTTATATTCTTGTATATAGGGGGCAGTATTATAGAAGTTATATTCTTGTATATAGGGACAGAATTATAGGAGTTATATTCTTGTATATAGGAGGCAGTATTATAGTAGTTATATTCTTGTACATAGAGAGCAGTATTATAGTAGTTATATTCTTGTATATAGGAGTAGTATTATAGTAGTTATATTCTTGTACATAGAGAGCAGTATTATAGTAGTTATATTCTTCTATATAGGGGCAGTATTATAGTAGTTATATTCTTGTATATAGGGGCAGTATTAAAGTAGTTATATTCTTGTATATAGGAGCAGTATTATAGTAGTTATATTCTTGTACATAGAGAGCAGTATTAAAGTAGTTATATTCTTGTATATAGGGGCAGTAATATAGTAGTTATATTCTTGTATATAGGGGCAGTATTATAGTAGTTATATTCTTGTATATAGGAGGCAGTATTATAGCAGTTATATTCTTGTATATAGGGGCAGTATTATAGTAGTTATATTCCTGTATATAGAGGGCAGTATTATAGTAGTTATATTCTTGTATATAGGGGCAGTATTATAGTAGTTATATTCTTGTATATAGGAGGCAGTATTATAGTAGTTATATTCTTGTATATAGGAGCAGTGTTATAGTAGTTATATTCTTATATATAGGAGCAGTATTAGGGCGGGTTCACACGTGGCAGAATTTCACTTAAATTCCGCTGCGGACACTCCGCAGCGTTAATCCGCAGCGGTGCCGTTTGTCCATTGACTTACACTTTAATTTAGCAGTGTTCGTTTAGACGAGGCGTAAAATTCCGCTGCGGAGCATCGGCTGCGGAGCGGAATTTGGTGTCCGCAGCGTGCTCTGTCTGTTGCGGAGCAGTGGCGGACTCATGGCGGAATTTCTCCATTGACTTCAATGGAGAGTCAAAATTCCGCAATGAAGTCCGCAGATCTTATGTGTGCTGCGGAGCGTATTGTTTTTACTACCATGACATTTCTTCATTCTGGCTGGACCTATGTATTTCTAGGTCTACAGCCAGACTGAGGAAGTCAATGGGGCTCCCGTAATGACGGGAGCGTTGCTAGGAGACGTCTGTAAATAGTCACTGTCCAGGGTGCTGAAAGAGTTAAGCGATCGGCAGTAACTGTTTCTGCACCCGGGACAGTGACTACCGATCTCAATATACATGTATCTGTAAAAAACATATAAGTTCATACTTACCGAGAACTCCCTGCGTCTGTCTCCAGTCCGGCCTCCCAGGATGACGTTTCAGTATAAGTGACGGCTGCAGCCAATCACAGGCCAAGCACAGGCTGCAGCGGTCACATGGACTGGCGCGTCATCCAGGGAGGTCGGGCTGGATGCCGAAAGAGGGACGCGTCACCAAGACAACGGCCGGTGAGTATGAAATTCTTTTACTTTCACTAGGGAAAGTGCTGTCCCTTCTCTCTATCCTGCACTGATAGGGAGAAGGGAAGCACTTTTCCCGCAGTCCGCAGCAGCTAGTCCGCATCAATGTACTGCACATTTTGTGCAGATCCGCAGCAGAATCTGCGACGCAGATTCTGTGCGGCATTGATGCGGACAGTTGCGGAGGAAATCCGCCACGTGTGGTCATGCCCTTATAGTAGTTATATTCTTGTATATAGGGGCAGTATTATAGTAGTTATATTCTTGTATATAGGGGCAGTATTATAGTAGATATATTCTTGTACATAGGATCAGTGTTATAGTAGTTATATTCTTGTATATAGGAGCGGTATTATAGTAGTTATATTCTTGTATATAGGAGGTAGTATTATAGTAGTTATATTCTTGTATATAGGAGCGGTATTATAGTAGTTATATTCTTGTATATAGGGGCAGTATTATAGTAGTTATATTCTTGTATATAGGAGCGGTATTATAGTAGTTATATTCTTGTATATAGGAGCAGTATTATAGTAGTTATATTCTTGTATATAGGGGGCAGTAGTATAGTAGTTATATTCTTGTATATAGGAGGCAGTATTATAGTAGTTATATTATTGTATATAGGAGCAGTATTATAGTAGTTATATTATTGTATATAGGAGCAGTATTATAGTAGTTATATTCTTGTATATAGGAGCAATATTATAGTAGTTATATTCTTGTATATAAGAGCAGTATTATAGTAGTTATATTCTTGTATATAGGGGCAGTATTATAGTAGTTATATTCTTGTACATAGGAGCAGTATTATAGTAGTTATATTCTTGTATATAGGAGGCAGTATTAGGGCGGGTTCACACGTGGCGGAATTTCACTTAAATTCCGCTGCGGACACTCCGCAGCGTTAATCCGCAGCGGTGCCGTTTGTCCATTGACTTACACTTTAATTTAGCAGTGTTCGTTTAGACGAGGCGTAAAATTCCGCTGCGGAGCATAGGCTGCGGAGCGGAATTTGGTGTCCGCAGCATGCTCTGTCTGTTGCGGAGCAGTGGCGGACTCATGGCGGAATTTCTCCATTGACTTCAATGGAGAGTCAAAATTCCGCAATGAAGTCCGCAGATCTTATGTGTGCTGCGGAGCGTATTGTTTTTACTACCATGACATTTCTTCATTCTGGCTGGACCTATGTATTTCTAGGTCTACAGCCAGACTGAGGAAGTCAATGGGGCTCCCGTAATGACGGGAGCGTTGCTAGGAGACGTCAGTAAATAGTCACTGTCCAGGGTGCTGAAAGAGTTAAGCGATCGGCAGTAACTGTTTCTGCACACGGGACAGTGACTACCGATCTCAATATACATGTATCTGTAAAAAACATATAAGTTCATACTTACCGAGAACTCCCTGCTTCTGTCTCCAGTCCAGCCTCCCAGGATGACGTTTCAGTCTAAGTGACGGCTGCAGCCAATCACAGGCCAAGCACAGGCTGCAGCGGTCACATGGACTGGTGCGTCATCCAGGGAGGTCGGGCTGGATGCCGAAAGAGGGACGCGTCACCAAGACAACGGCCGGTAAGTATGAAATTCTTTTACTTTCCCTAGGGAAAGTGCTGTCCCTTCTCTCTATCCTGCACTGATAGGGAGAAGGGAAGCACTTTTCCCGCAGTCCGCAGCAGCTAGTCCGCATCAATTTTCTGCACATTTTGTGCAGATCCGCAGCAGAATCTGCAACGCAGATTCTGTGCGGCATTGATGCGGACAGTTGCGGAGGAATTCCGCCACGTCTGGCCGTGCCCTAATAGTGGTTATATTCTTGTATATAGGGGGCAGTATTATAGTAATTATATTCTTGTATATAGGGGCAGTATTATAACAGTTATATTCATGTATAGAGGGGCAGTATTATAGTAGTTATATTCTTGTATATAGGAGCAGTATTATAGTAGTTATATTCTGATATATAGGGGCAGTATTATAGTAGATATATTCTTGTATATAGAGGTAGTATTATAGTAGTTATATTCTTGTATATAGGGGCAGTATTATAGTAGTTATATTCTTGTATATAGGGGCAGTATTATAGTAGTTATATTCTTGTATATAGGGGGCAGTATTATAGTAGTTATATTCTTGTATATAGGGGCAGTATTATAGTAGTTATATTCTTGTATATAGGGGCAGTATTATAGTAGTTATATTCTTGTATATAGGAGCAGTATTATAGTAGTTATATTCTTGTATATAGGGGGCCGTATTATAGTAGTTATATTCTTGTATATAGGGGCAGTATTATAGTAGTTATATTCTTGTATATAGGAGCAGTATTATAGTAGTTATATTCTTGTATATAGGGGCAGTATTATAGTAGTTATATTCTTGTATATAGGAGCAGTATTATAGTAGTTATATTCTTGTAGATAGGAGCAGTATTATAGTAGTTATATTCTTGGATATAGGGGGCAGTATTATAGTAGTTATATTCTTGTATATAGGAGCAGTATTATAGTAGTTTTATTCTTGTATATAGGGGGCAGTATTATAGTAGTTATATTCTTGTATATAGGAGCAGTGTTATAGTAGTTATATTCTTGTATATAGGAGGCAGTATTATAGTAGTTATATTCTTGTATATAGGGGGCAGTATTATAGTAGTTATATTCTTGTATATAGGAGCAGTATTATAGTAGTTATATTCTTGTATATAGGGGCAGTATTATAGTAGTTATATTCTTGTATATAGGAGCAGTATTATAGTAGTTATATTCTTGTATATAGGGGGCAGTATTATAGTAGTTATATTCTTGTATATGGGGGCAGTATTATAGTAGTTATATTCTTGTATATAGGAGCAGTATTATAGTAGTTATATTCTTGTATATAGGGGCAGTATTATAGTAGTTATATTCTTGTATATGGGGGCAGTATTATAGTAGTTATATTCTTGTATATAGGGGCAGTATTATAGTGGTTATATTCTTGTATATAGGGGGCAGTATTATAGTAGTTATATTCTTGTATATAGGGGGCAGTATTATAGTAGTTATATGCTTGTATATAGGAGCAGTATTATAGTGGTTATATTCTTGTATATAGGGGGCAGTATTATAGTAGTTATATTCTTGTATATAGGAGCAGTATTATAGTAGTTATATTCTTGTATATAGGGGCAGTATTATAGTAGTTATATTCTTGTATATAGGGGCAGTATTATAGTAGTTATATTCTTGTATATAGGAGCAGTATTATAGTAGTTATATTCTTGTATATAGGGGCAGTATTATAGTAGTTATATTCTTGTATATAGGGGGCAGTATTATAGTAGTTATATTCTTGTATATAGGAGCAGTATTATGGTAATTATATTCTTGTATATAGGAGCAGTATTATAGTAGTTATATTCTTGTATATAGGGGCAGTATTATAGTAGTTATATTCTTGTATATAGGGGCAGTATTATAGTAGTTATATTCTTGTATATAGGGGCAGTATTATAGTAGTTATATTCTTGTATATAGGAGGCAGTATTATAGTAGTTATATTCTTGTATATAGGAGCAGTATTATAGTAGTTATATTCTTGTATATAGGGACAGTATAATAGTAGTTATATTCTTGTATATAGGGGCAGTATTATAGTAGTTATATTCTTGTATATAGGGGCAGTATTATAGTAGTTATATTCTTGTATATAGGGGCAGTATTATAGTAGTTATATTCTTGTATATAGGAGGCAGTATTATAGTAGTTATATTCTTGTATATAGGAGCAATATTATAGTAGTTATATTCTTGTATATAGGGGCAGTATTATAGTAGTTATATTCTTGTATATAGGGACAGTATAATAGTAGTTATATTCTTGTATATAGGAGCAGTATTATAGTAGTTATATTCTTGTATATAGGGACAGTATTATAGTAGTTATATTCTTGTATATAGGGGGCAGTATTATAGTAGTTATATTCTTGTATATAGGGGGCAGTGTTATAGTAGTTATATTCTTGTATATATGGGGCAGTATTATAGTAGTTATATTCTTGTATATAGGAGCAGTATTATAGTAGTTATATTCTTGTATATAGGGACAGTATAATAGTAGTTATATTCTTGTATATAGGAGCAGTATTATAGTAGTTATATTCTTGTATATAGGGGCAGTATTATAGTAGTTATATTCTTGTATATAGGGGTCAGTATTATAGTAGTTATATTCTTGTACATATGGCAGTATTATAGTAGTTATATTCTTGTATATAGGGGGCAGTATTATAGTAGTTATATTCTTGTATATAGGGGCAGTATTATAGTAGTTATATTCTTGTATATAGGAGCAGTATTATAGTAGTTATATTCTTGTATATAGGGACAGTATAATAGTAGTTATATTCTTGTATATAGGGGCAGTATTATAGTAGTTATATTCTTGTATATAGGGGCAGTATTATAGTAGTTATATTCTTGTATATAGGGGCAGTATTATAGTAGTTATATTCTTGTATATAGGAGGCAGTATTATAGTAGTTATATTCTTGTATATAGGAGCAATATTATAGTAGTTATATTCTTGTATATAGGGGCAGTATTATAGTAGTTATATTCTTGTATATAGGGACAGTATAATAGTAGTTATATTCTTGTATATAGGAGCAGTATTATAGTAGTTATATTCTTGTATATAGGGACAGTATTATAGTAGTTATATTCTTGTATATAGGGGGCAGTATTATAGTAGTTATATTCTTGTATATAGGGGGCAGTGTTATAGTAGTTATATTCTTGTATATATGGGGCAGTATTATAGTAGTTATATTCTTGTATATAGGAGCAGTATTATAGTAGTTATATTCTTGTATATAGGGACAGTATAATAGTAGTTATATTCTTGTATATAGGAGCAGTATTATAGTAGTTATATTCTTGTATATAGGGGCAGTATTATAGTAGTTATATTCTTGTATATAGGGGTCAGTATTATAGTAGTTATATTCTTGTACATATGGCAGTATTATAGTAGTTATATTCTTGTATATAGGGGGCAGTATTATAGTAGTTATATTCTTGTATATAGGGGCAGTATTATAGTAGTTATATTCTTGTATATAGGAGCAGTGTAATAGTAGTTATATTCTTGTATATAGGAGCAGTATTATAGTAGTTATATTCTTGTATATATGAGGCAGTATTATAGTAGTTACATTCCTGTATATAGGAGCAGTATTATAGTAGTTATATTCCTGTATATAGGAGCAGTATTATAGTAGTTATATTCTTGTATATAGGGAGCAGTATTATAGTAGTTATATTCTTGTATATAGGGGGCAGTATTATAGTAGTTATATTCTTGTATATAGGAGCAGTATTATAGTAGTTATATTCTTGTATATGTGTCACTTTCATAAACCAGTATTGTGCCCACTGCTCGTCACATCTCCCACTTCCTCCAGCTCATACATCGTGCTTTAATGAACAGGGGTGACAGGGAACTCAGAGAAATATCTTTTTCATGTATCTTTGGAATATTTTAGTTGTACTACTGACGGTATTATTGGTAATTTGATAGTGATCTAAATTGCTATTTAAGGTATCAGCTATACGCGTCTGAGGTCTTTGCGTTTTTCTGTATATGAGCCTGCAATTATGTGTCATTGAGAAACCACAGATCACACAGGATGTGCTGCTTTATATCTTGCTGATTATTTTGAGCACATCTCTGAACAATAACGATAATCAGGTCTTATATCCCTTTAAATAAAGCCATATAATAGATATTATAAAGATTACACTGTTTATTATACCTTCAGCTGCAATGAGTTCTGCAGGCGGACGTTACATACGTTTAATTTAAAGGGACAGTGACTCATTAATGGGAAGTTAAACCTGTCATTGAGACAGGTGTCTGTACATTTATTACAGTATATACTGCAGACTTATTGTAAAAATATTACTGAACCATGACCACAACTGTGCCCACTATTCTGCCTCCAGTGCCAGGCAGGGTGGCACAATAACTTATAATGCCCCTCTCATATGACCCTCACCACCATCCTTATGAATTATCTTTCTAAATAGTCAAGTGGGCAAGTGCCACACAAAATTTACCACGTTTTATAACAATGTTGTGTGGTTAGTACCAGACCAGCAATTAAGGACATGTTTAGCAAAAAGATACAGATGTAGCAGAGCTCAAATTGCCATTTGGCTGTTTATTTTCTGAACTGGGATCACTTAGTGAGCACTTGGTTTTACCTCCTATAAAAATTGAGGAGTCCCCTCTAAAATGTGCCAAACAACAAACTCAGCTCTGCTACATCTGATTGTGCACTGTCAAACAATTATAATCTTCTCAGGCACTCTTTAAAAAAGTATCATTCACATAAGTAACCATGAAAGGGTAAAGTTGACCACGAAGGTCCCACAAGGGGTGTTACCCAGCTTTCCTAGAGTCCTGAATGGCAAACCCGTGACAATCTAATGTAATGTCTATGAGGTTGGCAGTCGATGATTACCAATGCCCCCCTGGATTCTTAATGAGCGCGGAAATTGCCAAATATTTATGGACTGCTGTTTACTTTGAGCCATTGTTATATTTATTAAATGGTTCACAGAGACATCTGGCGCCGCTTATCCTTGGAAAAACGAAGAGGGAGTGCCCAAAATAAAATCCAACATGGTTGATTCTCTTTTTTTTCTGAGTATTGATAATTAGTGGGGCCATAGACCTGAGATCTACCCCGACTTCCCCTTTACTTTCCTGTCCATCTCTATTGAGGGAAATAAGTGGCTGCCAGGGACCCCTGATGCCACTTTTCCCAGGGAAACCAAGGATCAGACAGGTAAAAATCCCACCTATTTCTCCTGATAGAAGATGTCAGTGGAAAGTAAGTTTGTCCTTATAGACATGACATTCTTGGCAGGATCTGACAGCAAGCAGAGATCTTGAAAATGGTGAGGAATCGATGCACAAATTATAATAGAAAGTTGCAGATTGTTTCATTATACAATTGCTATCGGAAGGAGATATTACAGTACATTGGAATGGCACAATATTGGGCTAATATCACTGAAATTAAATGCCCTAAAGCCTCTTCCCCGAGGGGCAATTTTTGAATTGGAAATCTGCTCAGTTCCTCTCTGTGCCCCGAGCAGGGTCACTGTCAGCACCTGGCAAAGGCCCACTATGACTCTGTCACTCAAAGGCCCATATTAATCTTGGGCCAGCCCTGGCCTTTGGGGGTAGTACTTGCCCCCTCCCTAACCGGTAACTTACCTCTATAAATCCATCCAGCAAACTTTGCTATTTGTTTTGCCAGTGAAAGAAAATAGGTTACATACATAGGGACACAACTGACCCCTTAAACTCTGCTGCCTTCAAAATAGGGGGGGGGGGGGGGGGGGAATGGTTTTAATACATACCGATGTAGCAGAGCTGAGTTTGTTACCCCTAAATTTGATAACTATTTGAGGCTGCCTGGCCGAGTACAGGTAATGTTATAGGTTTACCTGCAGTCCTATGTAAAGCCACGAATAATACATTGTAATTTGTTTATAATTAGGTGTGCCAAATGGCAAACTCGACTCTGCTACACTTCTAAATATTTTTAGAGCAGTATAATGTTCATAGTTACCTTATTGAGGAGCGTTGTGACTGCTCACTTGCTTCCTGAGTGGTCTGCTTGGTTGAGATGTCTCGCTTTGTAGGGGAGCGGCTGAGAAAACCTTATAACGTCACAAACAGAAAAGGTGTGAGGTGACACATCATGGGAGAATGGTGGTCTTTATGAAGACATGTACATCTATTCCAGGAAGCCCCACAGATTGCCACCACAGAATCAGCACGGCTTACCGGTGACAAACCCATTGTCTCTATTATTTAAGTTGCTCCAATTGTTCACAATCTCGTAATGCGGCATAGTACCCAAAAGATCAAGTTCTATCTGGACAGGACTTCAGGTGCTGTTCATCCAGATCATTCTGGTTCACGAATAGAATGCCAGACTACAGTGGAGACTGACACTGATACAGACAGAAAAGCAGGGGAGAGGGAACAGGAGGTTTATTACTTTGCAGAACAATGAAGATCTGTATGGAGACTGAGGTCAGTGGAAAAAGCTCCTCAGAGGCGTAACTAATGCAAAATCTTTAACAGCGCCCCCGCCTACCATGTGCCATCAATAATACTGGTGTCTTCGTATGTGGCAGAGAAGTCTTCGGACCCCCTATAGGCTCCAGAACCAGGGTGTGAGCGCTACCTCCGCACCCGCTTCTAGAGGGAGCCCCTGTCTAGGATGCGGTGTGTAACTACCGCTGTAGCAGCCATAGTGGTTGCTACAGGGCCCGCGGCATGAGGGGGCCTGTGCCTCCCACTATCACGGCCCCCTCCCTATGCCCAGTGACCCTGCTAGCAGCCGCTATCGCTGCTACAGTGGTAGTGACACCACATTCAATAGTATCTGTGTCCTTAGGACGCAGATACTATTGAATGCTATGGCAGAGCAGGGAGGTATCTCCCGCTCCACCATTTATTACGCTACAGACTCCCAGGCAGAGTCTGCCGGGTCTCTGGGTAAGCCCCTGACATCGCTGTCCTGTGATGTCAGGAGGAGAGAAGGAGTCCCAGGCAGAGCGCTAAAAGCAGCTCTGCTCCGGGACTCCATCTCTGGGGAAGCCCCTGACATCACCGTCCAAATATTGACAGTGCATTCAAAGGTAAAGAGTATGGGCAGCACAGCATAACAAGATAAGCCTCCAGGGCCAAATGGGGGCCAGACTCCAGGGAACCGACTTGTAGATTCCACAATGTCCAAACAAAAAGTAAAAAAGAGAGGCGGCACTCCAAGCAGATGTTGTCAGAAAAGAGGTCGATTTATTCTCCCATCAGTGCAAAAACCAGTGCAACGTTTCAGCCGCTCAATGCAGCCTTTCTCAAGCTTGGAGTGCCGCCTCTCTTATTTACTTTTCGTTTGGACATATATGGACCGTGATGTCAGGAGCAGAGCAGTGTCCTAGGCAGAGTGCTAGTAGCGCTTTTCCCGAGTCTTTGGCTCTAGGGTTGCCCATTACATCACTATCCATATATGGACAGTGATGTCAGGGGCTTCCCCACAGCCGGAGTACCAGAGCAGAGCCTTTATATAACAGGGCCGAACGTCTATATGGGGGCACAGAGTGACGTTTTCTGCCATTTTACTGCCACCGTGAGTTCCCCCGCAAAGGGGCCTACTAAGTCTGTGTCGCCCAAGGGCCCACATAAACCTGGAATCGGCCTTGCAGTCTGCCACATTACCCCCATAACAAAGACCGCTAGAGTCCCCCCATAATGGAGACAACCTTTGCTCCCCCATAATAGTGGCAATAGTGCCTCAGTTGCCCCAGAGAGAGGCTCAGTGCCCCATAACAGTAACTGTCACCGGGCCTGTATAGCAGTGCCAGCCACAGTGTTCTCCATAACAGTGACAACTTCAGTACCCCCATAAACGTGACATCCACAGTGTCCCCATAGCAGTAAAAGCTACAATGTCTCTATAACAGTGCCAGCCACAGTGTCTGAATTGAGGTTCCAACCACAGTGCCCTAATAATTGTGACAGGCACAGTGCCACCATAGCAGAAAGAGCCGCAGTGCCTCCATAACAGTCACAGCCACAGTGCCTCCATAACAGTGACAGCCACAGAGCCCTAAGAATTGTGACAGCAGCCACAGTGCCTACATAACAGTGACAGACACAATGTCTTAAAAGTGACAGACACAGTGCCCCCATAGCAGTGCTAGACACAATATCTGACCAGTACTTTACTGATGTACCAGCCATTGAGCCTCCATAACTGCCCCAGCCAAAGAGCCCTAATAATTGTACTAGCCATAGATCCCCCACCTCATCCAGCCAGTTACTGCCGTGCTGCTGCCACTGATCTATACAGCAATATTACAGTGCAGGCAGGGACTTATAATAATGCAGAGACATAGTAACGGCATAAAAACCCAGCACTGGAAATCACATGTACAAAGAGCGGCTGTCAGATGGTTCAGCTCCTCCTGGTATCACAATGTGTCGTCTGTGGTGGAGGAGACTGCAGGTAAATCTGCTGCATTATCTGCACTAAAGCAGCCAGAAAGGTAATATGACAAACCCAACTCTGCTACATCTCTATATCTAGAGATAGAACTTTCTGAGCGTATTGATCCCTTTCAATGTGAAGTAACCGCCGACCAACACGTTGAGTAAAGCCGCGCACAGGGTCACGTTACCATTCATTGCCTAAACGGTTATAATATTGCACAATTTATTTCCACATTCACGTCTTAAACCCTGAAATACAGAACTTGTCCCAGCGAAGACTCCGAATACTGAGATTAACTGCAGGACCAGCTGCAAACAAGGTAAGAAAAACAGGGACAATGAAAGCCTGTCCTGTCCCTCCCAAGTCACCCAGGAAGTTGAGATCTGGGGAGCTGTTTGTCCTGACACTGAAGAGCGGGATATTAAAAAAAATGACATTTTTGGGTTGTTAACCCTTTAGATTGATAGGAAAAAATATCACAATTGTCCACAATCTCTATAAAGTGAGGACCCTGACAAACAGCTCCCCAGATCTCAGCTTCCTGGACCTTCCTGTGTGTTATATGGAAGAATAGCTGGACATTGTCTTGAACTGAATTTACTGAGGGTTTGGGTGTAATCTGGGAATTTCGTTTTAGGGGCGGAGCTGTGACAACCTCCTAATCTTTTTCATGAAAACCCTTGTCACCAACAGGTGGAATTCATAATTTGGTAAATGTGGGTATTTGCAGGGGGAATTTTATGAAGCCTGATCCACATTTCATACATTTGATGTGTGATGTTGTGTTATTATTTTAATATGTTCCATTAACGGGGTCTCCAACCCCTTCAAATAGGGGCTAAATGCTCCACCATGTAAAAAAAAAAATATCTTGTCATTGCCGCCCATTCGCTGGCCGCAGTGATGACATCACTCAGGACAACATGTCACCACTGCGGACAACGACGGGGAAGAAACATCATCAGGCCGGAGGCAGCAAGACTTGGCGGGTTACCCCAGTGCCAACACATTTGGACCATATTTTAATGCCTTGGTAAAAATATCCATCACTATGCTAAACTTGTGGCTTGCAGAGTAGAAAATGGAACCTACAGCATTTCTACCACTAGTGATCGGGAGCTTTGTGCTCGCGATCACTTCTAAGGGTGTTTCTTTATAACAGCACACCATATGGCCAGGTGTGGTATTGCATGTGAATGTTATTTTTGGATCATTTGCTGCTCTCCGCTGTTCAGTAATATTATACTCGTGTTTTTTTGTTTTTTTTTACAGCAGATCCTGTAGGAAATCGAACGACATGTCCTGCAAGACTAAACTCTTGACCTACGTGGTCATACTTCTGCAGCTTGGCACCAGCATATTGGCTATTACGGCCTTGGTTACCAATTACTGGGGGGTTATCCCTTCTGAGTCCGCACACTTCGGCTTACTGGCAGCTTGTGATGAGTTTGAGAAATGTTCTTCTGTCACGATCAGTGGGGCAGGTAAGAAAGCTCACAACTTTCATGGGACCAGATAGGTGGCAGATTATCAAATGTTCTGGATTATCAGAAGGTCATTCAAAAGTCAAACGCTGATATGAAATCTGAATCTTGTGAGATTAAAGGGGTTGTTCAGGATGAGAAGAAATCCTCAGCTGGAAAGAAATGCCGGTCTATCAGAATTTCTGGATCATCAGATGTTAGATTAAAGGAATTGTGTATGCTTCCCGGCTCTCTAGGCGATTTAGAATCGGGGCTATCATGGTTGATGTTAAAACACTGACGCTCATGGAAAATGCATAAAAAAATCAACAAGAGACTTAAAGGGGAACTCCTGATAATTTACCATAGGATTATTTTTAGTTACATGCCGGATTAGCAGAATTTCTGGACCATCAGGTGTCCAGATGAATGGAATTATACTTTCATTGATAGCTAAACCCTTCAGAGCCAATACTGAACCATCCAGTGTTCTTGAGTTATCTCTGTCAAGATGTTAAGAGTCGTCACCCAGCTTTCCAAGTGTCCTGAATAGCAACCTGCGGCACATGTCATTCATTCGGGACCAGGCTGATTTGTCCCACAGACCTCCCTACAAATTGTCATATATTCACAAATTAGTTTGACTCAATTCCTCCATTTATCGCCATTAGGGGGCGCTGTCAACAATGACATAGCTTTTAAGCCTGGATCGCAGGGGTGTGGTTTGACCTCATAGCCCCGCCTCTCCCTTACATTTAATGCGTCTTCAATTCTGCGTACTTGACGTCCTATATATAACTAAGAAGATTTGCCACTCAGGATACAAGGAAAGCTGAGTGACAACCTCTTTGGGAGCTGTAGCGACATCCATATTATTTTTCCCCCCAAAAAAAACAGATACATGTAGATAGAACTTTGAAAAACTTGACAGAAGGGGATGAATAAAGCAGTTTTATTGGCTGGGAGTTTTTGGAATTTTAGGGGGAATATCTCTTTAAATGTTCAGAGAATTCTACATTTAGGTTCAATCTATGGTGCAGCGTCACTGATTTTCTTATTTCCGTCCTTCCAGATGACGTTCTGAACCTCCTGGCCACCGTCTTTGGTCTCGGGGTAGTATTCGCATTGACGTGTGGTATTATGGAACTCATCAGGACATTCGCTTGTTTTGCCCTCCTAGGCGGATTTTCTTTCTTTCTCGGTAAGTTTATCTTTCATTCTGGATAGATTCTAACAATCACTTCAAGGGTTTCTACCTTACAAATGTATTTCTAGGAAACCATCAGCAGAAATGACGCAGTTACCCAATGCTGCCACTAGGGGGGAAAGGTCAATATATAGTCAGGTTCTATCCATAAACAGCTGTAAAAAGATCGCCCTCTAGTGGTGGCAGCTGTTTATGCAGGTGGGGTAATAAAGGTGTTCTGTCCTAAAAAACTTTTTTTTTCTAAATTGTAATTTTTTAATTCTGCTGCAGCGGCTAAAAATGTTGACAGATCTACCGCCATCTTGTCTGCCAATTACGCAGCACGGACAAACTAAAAAATTTGAGCCGAGAAACTACTAATAGTGAGATCCAATAAGGTGCCTAATCCGAATGTCATTTAACAAAAAATAAATAACGCCCCTCCTCAATGGAAAATGATTATTTTTTTTTTATTTAAAGGAGAACTCCACCCCGATTGTACCAATTTCAAAGTACTTACTGCCCTTTCTTCTTGGAAGTTGGTGGAACAGGGGGGGGGGGGAGCTCCTATTATCCCTCCTGGCTCTGGATGTCCTAAATTACAGTCCAGTTTTATTACAGGCTAGAGCTGTATTTGCAATTCTACTGATGTTGGAAACAGTCAGCAAAGCTTGTTGACAGACAAACCCTGAATAGCTTAGCTAAGATCTAATGCTGCAGCGGGACAGTCAGTATTTCTGTATCTCAGACGAGGCTACTGATCAATGATGTCGTCGTTTTTTGTTCACAGCTCTCTTGGCGTTTGCTGCAATGGTTCATTCAGTCGTTGTGTTCAATTCATTAAATGATTTACAATACAACTTCTCCTGGTCCTTCGCTGTGGGATGGATGTCGGTGCTGACGGCTCTTATATCAGGTATGACTATAAGGCTGGGTTCACACGTGGCGGAATTTCACTTAAATTCCGCTGCGGACACTCCGCAGCGTTAATCCGCAGCGGAGCCGTTTGTCCATTGACTTACACTTTAATTTAGCAGTGTTCGTTTAGACGAGGCGTAAAATTCCGCTGCGGAGCATAGGCTGCGGAGCGGAATTTGGTGTCCGCAGCATGCTCTGTCTGTTGCGGAGCAGTGGCGGACTCATGGCGGAATTTCTCCATTGACTTCAATGGAGATTCTAATTTCCGCAATGAAGTCCGCAGCTGTCATGCACATGTTATGTGTGCTGCGGATGCGTCTTGCTTTTTTGACATGACATTTCTTCTTTCTGGCTGGACCTATGTATTTCTAGGTCTACAGCCAGACTGAGGAAGTCAATGGGGCTCCCGTAATGACGGGAGCGTTGCTAGGAGACGTCAGTAAATAGTCACTGTCCAGGGTGCTGAAAGAGTTAAGCGATCGGCAGTAACTGTTTCTGCACCCGGGACAGTGACTGCCGATCACAATATACAGCAACCTGTAAAAAAATATAAGTTCATACTTACCGAGAACTCCCTGCTTCTGTCTCCAGTCCGGCCTCCCAGGATGACGTTTCAGTCTAAGTGACGGCTGCAGCCAATCACAGGCCAATCACAGGCTGCAGCGGTCACATGGACTGCCGCGTCATCCAGGGAGGTCGGGCTGGATGCCGAAAGAGGGACGCGTCATCAAGACAACGGGCGGTAAGTATGAAATTCGTTTACTTTCACTAGGGAAAGTGCTGTCCCTTCTCTCTATCCTGCACTGATAGGGAGAAGGGAAGCACTTTTCCCGCAGTCCGCAGCAGCTAGTCCGCATCAATTTACTGCACATTTTGTGCAGATCCGCAGCAGAATCTGCAACGCAGATTCTGTGCGGCATTGATGCGGACAGTTGCGGAGGAAATCCGCCACGTGTGGTCATGCCCTAATACATATGATAGGATTAGATACACAGCTCAGAGGACAGTATCACACATGATAGGATTAGATACAGTAGCTCAGCAGACAGTATCACACATGATAGTATTAGATACACAGCTAAGCAGACAGTATCACACATGATAGGATTAGATACACAACTCAGCAGACAGTATCACACATGATAGTATTAGATACACAGCTAAGCAGACAGTATCACACATGATAGGATTAGATACACAGCTCAGCAGACAGTATCACACATTCTGAGATTAGTTACAGCAGCTCAGCAGACAGTATCACACATGATAGGATTAGATACAGCAGCTCAGCAGACAGTATCACACATGATAGGATTAGATACACAGCTCAGCAGACAATATCACACATGATAGGATTAGATACATAGCTCAGCATACAGTATCACACATGATAGGATTAGATACACGGCTCAGCAGACATTATCACACATGATAGGATTAGATACACGGCTCAGCACACAGTATCACACATGATAGGATTAGATACACAGCTTGGCAGACAGTATAACACAGGATAGGATTAGATACAGTAGCTCAGCAGGCAGTATCACACATGATAGGCTTAGGTACACTGGCTCAGCAGACAGTATCTCACATGATAGGATTAGATACACAGCTCAGCAGACAGTATCACACATGATAGGATTAGATACAGTGACTCAGCAGACAGTATCACACATGATAGGATTAGATACAGCAGCTCAGAAGACAGTATCACACATGATAGGATTAGATACAGTGGCTCAGCAGACAGTATCACACATGATAGGATTAGATACAGTGGCTGAGCAGACAGTATCACACATGATAGGATTAGATACAGTGGCTTAGCAGACAGTATCACACATGATAGGATTACATACACAGCTTAGCAGAGAGTATCACACATGATAGGATTAGATACACAGCTCAGCAGACAGTATCACACATGATAGGATTAGATACACAGCTCAGCAGACAGTATCACACATGATAGGATTAGATACAGGGCTCAGCAGACAGTATCACACATGATAGGATTAGATACACAGATCAGCAGACAGTATCACACATGATAGGATTAGATACACAGCTCAGTAGACAGTATCAGACATGATAGGATTCGATACACAGCTCCGCAGACAGTATCACACATGATAGGATTAGATACACAGCTCAGCAGACAGTATCACACATGATAGGATTAGATACACAGCTCAGCAGACAGTATCACACATGATATGCTTAGATACAGCAGCTCCGCAGACAGTATCACACATGATAGGATTAGATACACAGCTCAGTAGACAGTATCAGACATGATAGGATTAGATACACAGCTCAGCATACAGTATCACACATGATAGGATTAGATACACAGCTCAGCAGACAGTATCACACATGCTAGGATTAGATACACAGCTCAGCAGACAGTATTATACATGATAGGATTAGATACACAGCTCAGCATACAGTATCACATATGATAGGATTAGATACATAGCTCAGCAGACAGTATCACACATGATAGGCTTAGATACAGTTGCTCATCAGACAGTATTAGGGTATGTTCACACGGCCAAATTACGTCCGAAATTACGGCTTGAAAGCGTTGACAAACATCTGCCCATTGAAAGCGTCGCTGTCAAAAGACGGCGCGTAAATAGACGCCCGCGCCAAAGAAGTGTCATGTCACTTCTTCAGACGTAAATGGAGCCCTTTTCCATGGACTCCATGGAAAACCAGCTCCAGTTACGTCCGTAATGGACGCGGCGTTCAAACGCCTGCACATGCCGTTACGGCTGGAATGACGGGGCTGTTTTCTCCTGAAAACAGCCCCGTAATTTCAGACGTTACAGACGCTGCCGTGTGAACATACCCTTATACATGATAGGATTAGACACACATGATAGAATTAGATACACAGCTCAGCAGACAGTATCACACATGATAGGATTAGATACACAGCTCAGCAGACAGTATCACACATGATAGAAATAGGTACAGCAGTTCAGCAAGACAGTATCACACATTATAGGATTAGATACACAGCTCAGCAGACCGTATCACACATGATAGGATTAGATACACAGCTCAGCAGACAGTATCACACATGATGGGATTAGATACAGGATCTCAGCAGACAGTATCACACATGATAGGATTAGATACATGGCTCAGCAGACAGTATCACACATGATAGGATTAGATACACAGCTCAGCAGACAGTATCACACATGATAGGATTAGATACACAGCTCAGCAGACAGTATCACACATGATAGGATTATATACAGTGGCTCAGCAGACAGTATCACACATGATAGGATTAGATACACAGCTCAGCAGACAGTATCACACATGATGGGATTAGATACAGGATCTCAGCAGACAGTATCACACATGATAGGATTAGATACACAGCTCAGCAGACAGTATCACACATGATGGGATTAGATACAGGATCTCAGCGGACAGTATCACACATGCTAGGATTAGATGTCCAGCACATCACAGCGGCCTCCTCTAGTGTGGGGAAAGGATCTATAGTTTTTTTGGGTCCCCCTCGTCTTGGTTATATTGGGGGGCACATTACACAGAGTCTCATGTCTCGGTGCGCGATTTCCATTATATCCGTTTCTTCTGTTGCTTCTCAGGTGCGTTGAGTTTCTATTTGTGTCGGACGGAACCAAAGACCTCAGAATCGCCCGTCTCTGTCCTGACCGGAGTACAGACTGTACCCGAGAACGTCCAGAACACGGAATGGATCGTCCCCCCACCCTCATGATAAAGCTTCATACATAGCACTGACACTGCCCCCACTCCCATGATACAGCTTCATACATAGCGCTGACACTGCCCCCCACCCTCATGATACACCTTCATAAATAGCGCTGACACTGCCCCCCACCCCCATGATACAGCTTCATACATAGCACTGACACTGCCCCCCACCATAATGATACAGCTTCATACATAGCGCTGACACTGCCCCCCACCCTCATGATACAGCTTCATACATAGCGCTGACACTGCCCCCCACCCTCATGATACAGCTTCATACATAGCGCTGACACTGCCCCCCACCCTCATGATACAGCTTCATACATAACGCTGACCCTGCCCCCCACCCCCATGATACATCTTCATACATAGCGCTGACACTGCCCCCCACCCTCATGATACAGCTTCATACATAGCGCTGACACTGCCCCCCACCCTCATGATACAGCTTCATACATAGCACTGACACTGCCTCCCACCCTCATGATACACCTTCATACATAGCACTGACACTGCCCCCCGCACCCCATGATACAGCTTCATACATAGCGCTGACACTGCCCCCCACCCTCATGATACAGCTTCATACATAGCGCTGACACTGCCCCCCACCCTCATGATACAGCTTCATACATAACGCTGACCCTGCCCCCCACCCCCATGATACATCTTCATACATAGCGCTGACACTGCCCCCCACCCTCATGATACAGCTTCATACATAGCGCTGACACTGCCCCCACCCTCATGATACAGCTTCATACATAGCGCTGACACTGCCCCCCACCCTCATGATACAGCTTCATACATAACGCTGACACTGCCCCCCACCCTCATGATACAGCTTCATACATAGCGCTGACACTGCCCCCCACCCTCATGATACAGCTTCATACATAGCACTGACACTGCCCCCCACCCCATGATACAGCTTCATACATAGCACTGACACTGCCCCCCACCCTCATGATACACCTTCATACATAGCACTGACACTGCCCCCACCCTCATGATACAGCTTCATACATAGCGCTGACACTGCCCCCACCCTCATGATACACCTTCATACATAGCGCTGACACTGCCCCCCACCCCCATGAAACAGCTTCATACATAGCACTGACACTGCCCCCCACCATCATGATACAGCTTCATACATAGCGCTGACACTGCCCCCCACCCTCATGATACAGCTTCATACATAGCACTGACACTGCCCCCCACCATCATGATACAGCTTCATACATAGCGCTGACACTGCCCCCCACCCTCATGATACAGCTTCATACATAGCGCTGACACTGCCCCCCACCCTCATGATACAGCTTCATACATAGCGCTGACACTGCCCCCCACCCTCATGATACAGCTTCATACATAGCGCTGACACTGCCCCCCACCCTCATGATACACCTTCATACATAGCGCTGACACTGCCCCCCACCCCCATGATACAGCTTCATACATAGCGCTGACACTGCCCCCTACCCTCATGATACACCTTCATACATAGCACTGACACTGCCCCCACCCCCATGATACAGCTTCATACATAGCGCTGACACTGCCCCCCACCCTCATGATACAGCTTCATACATAGCGCTGACCCTGCCCCCCACCCCCATGATACAGCTTCATACATAGCGCTGACACTGCCCCCCACCCTCATGATACAGCTTCATACATAGCGCTGACACTGCCCCCCACGTTCATGATACAGCTTCATACATAGCGCTGACACTGCCCCCCACCCTCATGATACAGCTTCATACATAGCGCTGACACTGCCCCCCACCCTCATGATACAGCTTCATACATAGCGCTGACACTGCCCCCACCCTCATGATACAGCTTCATACATAGCGCTGACACTGCCCCCCACCCTCATGATACAGCTTCATACATAGCGCTGACACTGCCCCCCACCCTCATGATACAGCTTCATACATAGCGTTGACACTGCCCCCCACCCCCATGATACAGCTTCATACATAGCGCTGACACTGCCCCCCACCCTCATGATACAGCTTCATACATAGCGCTGACACTGCCCCCCACCCTCATGATACAGCTTCATACATAGCGCTGACACTGCCCGCCACCCCCATGATACAGCTTCATACATAGCGCTCACACTGCCCCCACCCCCATGATACAGGTTCATACATAGCGCTGACACTGACCCCCACCCTCATGATACACCTTCATACATAGTGCTGACACTGCCCCCACCCTCATGATACAGCTTCATACATAGCGCTGACACTGCCCCCCACTCTCATTATACAGCTTCAAACATAGCGCTGACACTGCCCCCCACCCCCATGATACAGCTTCATACATAGCGCTGACACTGACCCCCACCCTCATGATACAGCTTCATACATAGCGCTGACACTGCCCGCCACCCCCATGATACAGCTTCATACATAGCGCTGACACTGCCCCCCACCCTCATGATACAGCTTCATACATAGCACTGACACTGCCTCCCACCCTCATGATACACCTTCATACATAGCACTGACACTGCCCAGCACCCCCATGATACAGCTTCATACATAGCGCTGACACTGCCCCCCACCCTCATGATACAGCTTCATACAAAGCACTGACACTGCCCCCACCCCCATTATACAGCTTCATACATAGCGCTGACACTGCCCCCCACCCTCATGATACACCTTCATACATAGCACTGACACTGCCCCCCGCACCCCCATGATACAGCTTCATACATAGCGCTGACACTGCCCCCCACCCTCATGATACAGCTTCATACATAGCGCTGACACTGCCCCCCACCCTCATGATACAGCTTCATACATAACGCTGACCCTGCCCCCCACCCCCATGATACATCTTCATACATAGCGCTGACACTGCCCCCCACCCTCATGATACAGCTTCATACATAGCGCTGACACTGCCCCCCACCCTCATGATACAGCTTCATACATAGCGCTGACACTGCCCCCCACCCTCATGATACAGCTTCATACATAGCGTTGACACTGCCCCCCACCCCCATGATACAGCTTCATACATAGCGCTGACACTGCCCCCCACCCTCATGTTACAGCTTCATACATAGCGCTGACACTGCCCCCCACCCTCATGATACAGCTTCATACATAGCGCTGACACTGCCCGCCACCCCCATGATACAGCTTCATACATAGCGCTGACACTGCCCCCACCCCCATGAAACAGCTTCATACATAGCACTGACACTGCCCCCCACCATCATGATACAGCTTCATACATAGCGCTGACACTGCCCCCCACCCTCATGATACAGCTTCATACATAGCACTGACACTGCCCCCCACCATCATGATACAGCTTCATACATAGCGCTGACACTGCCCCCCACCCTCATGATACAGCTTCATACATAGCGCTGACACTGCCCCCCACCCTCATGATACAGCTTCATACATAGCGCTGACACTGCCCCCCACCCTCATGATACAGCTTCATACATAGCGCTGACACTGCCCCCCACGTTCATGATACAGCTTCATACATAGCGCTGACACTGCCCCCCACCCTCATGATACAGCTTCATACATAGCGCTGACACTGCCCCCCACCCTCATGATACAGCTTCATACATAGCGCTGACACTGCCCCCACCCTCATGATACAGCTTCATACATAGCGCTGACACTGCCCCCCACCCTCATGATACAGCTTCATACATAGCGCTGACACTGCCCCCCACCCTCATGATACAGCTTCATACATAGCGTTGACACTGCCCCCCACCCCCATGATACAGCTTCATACATAGCGCTGACACTGCCCCCCACCCTCATGATACAGCTTCATACATAGCGCTGACACTGCCCCCCACCCTCATGATACAGCTTCATACATAGCGCTGACACTGCCCGCCACCCCCATGATACAGCTTCATACATAGCGCTCACACTGCCCCCACCCCCATGATACAGGTTCATACATAGCGCTGACACTGACCCCCACCCTCATGATACACCTTCATACATAGTGCTGACACTGCCCCCACCCTCATGATACAGCTTCATACATAGCGCTGACACTGCCCCCCACTCTCATTATACAGCTTCAAACATAGCGCTGACACTGCCCCCCACCCCCATGATACAGCTTCATACATAGCGCTGACACTGACCCCCACCCTCATGATACAGCTTCATACATAGCGCTGACACTGCCCGCCACCCCCATGATACAGCTTCATACATAGCGCTGACACTGCCCCCCACCCTCATGATACAGCTTCATACATAGCACTGACACTGCCTCCCACCCTCATGATACACCTTCATACATAGCACTGACACTGCCCAGCACCCCCATGATACAGCTTCATACATAGCGCTGACACTGCCCCCCACCCTCATGATACAGCTTCATACAAAGCACTGACACTGCCCCCACCCCCATTATACAGCTTCATACATAGCGCTGACACTGCCCCCCACCCTCATGATACACCTTCATACATAGCACTGACACTGCCCCCCGCACCCCCATGATACAGCTTCATACATAGCGCTGACACTGCCCCCCACCCTCATGATACAGCTTCATACATAGCGCTGACACTGCCCCCCACCCTCATGATACAGCTTCATACATAACGCTGACCCTGCCCCCCACCCCCATGATACATCTTCATACATAGCGCTGACACTGCCCCCCACCCTCATGATACAGCTTCATACATAGCGCTGACACTGCCCCCCACCCTCATGATACAGCTTCATACATAGCGCTGACACTGCCCCCCACCCTCATGATACAGCTTCATACATAGCGTTGACACTGCCCCCCACCCCCATGATACAGCTTCATACATAGCGCTGACACTGCCCCCCACCCTCATGTTACAGCTTCATACATAGCGCTGACACTGCCCCCCACCCTCATGATACAGCTTCATACATAGCGCTGACACTGCCCGCCACCCCCATGATACAGCTTCATACATAGCGCTCACACTGCCCCCACCCCCATGATACAGGTTCATACATAGCGCTGACACTGACCCCCACCCTCATGATACACCTTCATACATAGTGCTGACACTGCCCCCACCCTCATGATACAGCTTCATACATAGCGCTGACACTGCCCCCCACTCTCATTATACAGCTTCAAACATAGCGCTGACACTGCCCCCCACCCCCATGATACAGCTTCATACATAGCGCTGACACTGACCCCCACCCTCATGATACAGCTTCATACATAGCGCTGACACTGCCCCCCACCCTCATGATACAGCTTCATACATAGCACTGACACTGCCTCCCACCCTCATGATACACCTTCATACATAGCACTGACACTGCCCAGCACCCCCATGATACAGCTTCATACATAGCGCTGACACTGCCCCCCACCCTCATGATACAGCTTCATACAAAGCACTGACACTGCCCCCACCCCCATTATACAGCTTCATACATAGCGCTGACACTGCCCCCCACCCTCATGATACACCTTCATACATAGCACTGACACTGCCCCCCGCACCCCCATGATACAGCTTCATACATAGCACTGACACTGCCCCCACCCTCATGATACAGCTTCATACATAGCGCTGACACTGCCCCCCACCCTCATGATACAGCTTCATACATAACGCTGACCCTGCCCCCCACCCCCATGATACATCTTCATACATAGCGCTGACACTGCCCCCCACCCTCATGATACAGCTTCATACATAGCGCTGACACTGCCCCCCACCCTCATGATACAGCTTCATACATAGCACTGACACTGCCTCCCACCCTCATGATACACCTTCATACATAGCACTGACACTGCCCCCCGCACCCCATGATACAGCTTCATACATAGCGCTGACACTGCCCCCCACCCTCATGATACAGCTTCATACATAGCGCTGACACTGCCCCCCACCCTCATGATACAGCTTCATACATAACGCTGACCCTGCCCCCCACCCCCATGATACATCTTCATACATAGCGCTGACACTGCCCCCCACCCTCATGATACAGCTTCATACATAGCGCTGACACTGCCCCCCACCCTCATGATACAGCTTCATACATAGCGCTGACACTGCCCCCCACCCTCATGATACAGCTTCATACATAACGCTGACACTGCCCCCCACCCTCATGATACAGCTTCATACATAGCGCTGACACTGCCCCCCACCCTCATGATACAGCTTCATACATAGCACTGACACTGCCCCCCACCCCATGATACAGCTTCATACATAGCACTGACACTGCCCCCCACCCTCATGATACACCTTCATACATAGCACTGACACTGCCCCCACCCTCATGATACAGCTTCATACATAGCGCTGACACTGCCCCCACCCTCATGATACACCTTCATACATAGCGCTGACACTGCCCCCCACCCCCATGAAACAGCTTCATACATAGCACTGACACTGCCCCCCACCATCATGATACAGCTTCATACATAGCGCTGACACTGCCCCCCACCCTCATGATACAGCTTCATACATAGCACTGACACTGCCCCCCACCATCATGATACAGCTTCATACATAGCGCTGACACTGCCCCCCACCCTCATGATACAGCTTCATACATAGCGCTGACACTGCCCCCCACCCTCATGATACAGCTTCATACATAGCGCTGACACTGCCCCCCACCCTCATGATACAGCTTCATACATAGCGCTGACACTGCCCCCCACCCTCATGATACACCTTCATACATAGCGCTGACACTGCCCCCCACCCCCATGATACAGCTTCATACATAGCGCTGACACTGCCCCCTACCCTCATGATACACCTTCATACATAGCACTGACACTGCCCCCACCCCCATGATACAGCTTCATACATAGCGCTGACACTGCCCCCCACCCTCATGATACAGCTTCATACATAGCGCTGACCCTGCCCCCCACCCCGATGATACAGCTTCATACATAGCGCTGACACTGCCCCCCACCCTCATGATACAGCTTCATACATAGCGCTGACACTGCCCCCCACGTTCATGATACAGCTTCATACATAGCGCTGACACTGCCCCCCACCCTCATGATACAGCTTCATACATAGCGCTGACACTGCCCCCCACCCTCATGATACAGCTTCATACATAGCGCTGACACTGCCCCCACCCTCATGATACAGCTTCATACATAGCGCTGACACTGCCCCCCACCCTCATGATACAGCTTCATACATAGCGCTGACACTGCCCCCCACCCTCATGATACAGCTTCATACATAGCGTTGACACTGCCCCCCACCCCCATGATACAGCTTCATACATAGCGCTGACACTGCCCCCCACCCTCATGATACAGCTTCATACATAGCGCTGACACTGCCCCCCACCCTCATGATACAGCTTCATACATAGCGCTGACACTGCCCGCCACCCCCATGATACAGCTTCATACATAGCGCTCACACTGCCCCCACCCCCATGATACAGGTTCATACATAGCGCTGACACTGACCCCCACCCTCATGATACACCTTCATACATAGTGCTGACACTGCCCCCACCCTCATGATACAGCTTCATACATAGCGCTGACACTGCCCCCCACTCTCATTATACAGCTTCAAACATAGCGCTGACACTGCCCCCCACCCCCATGATACAGCTTCATACATAGCGCTGACACTGACCCCCACCCTCATGATACAGCTTCATACATAGCGCTGACACTGTCCGCCACCCCCATGATACAGCTTCATACATAGCGCTGACACTGCCCCCCACCCTCATGATACAGCTTCATACATAGCACTGACACTGCCTCCCACCCTCATGATACACCTTCATACATAGCACTGACACTGCCCAGCACCCCCATGATACAGCTTCATACATAGCGCTGACACTGCCCCCCACCCTCATGATACAGCTTCATACAAAGCACTGACACTGCCCCCACCCCCATTATACAGCTTCATACATAGCGCTGACACTGCCCCCCACCCTCATGATACACCTTCATACATAGCACTGACACTGCCCCCCGCACCCCCATGATACAGCTTCATACATAGCGCTGACACTGCCCCCCACCCTCATGATACAGCTTCATACATAGCGCTGACACTGCCCCCCACCCTCATGATACAGCTTCATACATAACGCTGACCCTGCCCCCCACCCCCATGATACATCTTCATACATAGCGCTGACACTGCCCCCCACCCTCATGATACAGCTTCATACATAGCGCTGACACTGCCCCCCACCCTCATGATACAGCTTCATACATAGCACTGACACTGCCTCCCACCCTCATGATACACCTTCATACATAGCACTGACACTGCCCCCCGCACCCCATGATACAGCTTCATACATAGCGCTGACACTGCCCCCCACCCTCATGATACAGCTTCATACATAGCGCTGACACTGCCCCCCACCCTCATGATACAGCTTCATACATAACGCTGACCCTGCCCCCCACCCCCATGATACATCTTCATACATAGCGCTGACACTGCCCCCCACCCTCATGATACAGCTTCATACATAGCGCTGACACTGCCCCCCACCCTCATGATACAGCTTCATACATAGCGCTGACACTGCCCCCCACCCTCATGATACAGCTTCATACATAACGCTGACACTGCCCCCCACCCTCATGATACAGCTTCATACATAGCGCTGACACTGCCCCCCACCCTCATGATACAGCTTCATACATAGCACTGACACTGCCCCCCACCCCATGATACAGCTTCATACATAGCACTGACACTGCCCCCCACCCTCATGATACACCTTCATACATAGCACTGACACTGCCCCCACCCTCATGATACAGCTTCATACATAGCGCTGACACTGCCCCCACCCTCATGATACACCTTCATACATAGCGCTGACACTGCCCCCCACCCCCATGAAACAGCTTCATACATAGCACTGACACTGCCCCCCACCATCATGATACAGCTTCATACATAGCGCTGACACTGCCCCCCACCCTCATGATACAGCTTCATACATAGCACTGACACTGCCCCCCACCATCATGATACAGCTTCATACATAGCGCTGACACTGCCCCCCACCCTCATGATACAGCTTCATACATAGCGCTGACACTGCCCCCCACCCTCATGATACAGCTTCATACATAGCGCTGACACTGCCCCCCACCCTCATGATACAGCTTCATACATAGCGCTGACACTGCCCCCCACCCTCATGATACACCTTCATACATAGCGCTGACACTGCCCCCCACCCCCATGATACAGCTTCATACATAGCGCTGACACTGTCCCCTACCCTCATGATACACCTTCATACATAGCACTGACACTGCCCCCACCCCCATGATACAGCTTCATACATAGCGCTGACACTGCCCCCCACCCTCATGATACAGCTTCATACATAGCGCTGACCCTGCCCCCCACCCCCATGATACAGCTTCATACATAGCGCTGACACTGCCCCCCACCCTCATGATACAGCTTCATACATAGCGCTGACACTGCCCCCCACGTTCATGATACAGCTTCATACATAGCGCTGACACTGCCCCCCACCCTCATGATACAGCTTCATACATAGCGCTGACACTGCCCCCCACCCTCATGATACAGCTTCATACATAGCGCTGACACTGCCCCCACCCTCATGATACAGCTTCATACATAGCGCTGACACTGCCCCCCACCCTCATGATACAGCTTCATACATAGCGCTGACACTGCCCCCCACCCTCATGATACAGCTTCATACATAGCGCTGACACTGCCTGCCACCCCCATGATACAGCTTCATACATAGCGCTCACACTGCCCCCACACCCATGATACAGGTTCATACATAGCGCTGACACTGACCCCCACCCTCATGATACACCTTTATACATAGTACTGACACTGCCCCCACCCTCATGATACAGCTTCATACATAGCGCTGACACTGCCCGCCACCCCCATGATACAGCTTCATACATAGCACTGACACTGCCCCCCACCCTCATGATACAGCTTCATACATAGCGCTGACACTGCCCCCCACCCTCATGATACAGCTTCATACATAGCGCTGACACTGCCCCCCACCCTCATGATACAGCTTCATACATAGCGCTGACCCTGCCCAGCACCCCCATGATACAGCTTCATACATAGCGCTGACACTGCCCCCCACCCTCATGATACAGCTTCATACAAAGCACTGACACTGCCCCCCACCCCCATTATACAGCTTCATACATAGCACTGACACTGCCCCCCACCCTCATGATACACCTTCATACATAGCACTGACACTGCCCCCCGCACCCCCATGATACAGGTTCATACATAGCGCTGACACTGCCCCCACCCTCATGATACAGCTTCATACATAGCGCTGACACTGCTCCCCACCCTCATGATACAGCTTCATACATAGTGCTGACACTGCCCCCCACCCTCATGATACAGCTTCATACATAACGCTGACCCTGCCCCCCACCCCCATGATACAGCTTCATACATAGCGCTGACACTGCCCCCCACCCTCATGATACAGCTTCATACATAGCACTGACACTGCCCCCCACCCCCATGATACAGCTTCATACATAGCACTGACACTGCCCCCACCCCCATGATACAGCTTCATACATAGCGCTCACACTGCCCCCACCCCCATGATACAGCTTCATACATAGCACTGACACTGCCCCCACCCCCATGATACAGCTTCATACATAGCGCTGACACTGACCCCCACCCTCATGATACACCTTCATACATAGCGCTGACACTGCCCCCACCCTCATGATACAGCTTCATACATAGCGCTGACACTGCCCCCCACCCCCATGATACAGCTTCATACATAGCGCTGACACTGCCCCCCACCCCCATGATACAGCTTCATACATAGTGCTGACACTGACCCCCACCCTCATGATACAGCTTCATACATAGCACTGACACTGCCCCCCACCCCCATGATACAACTTCATACATAGCACTGACACTGCCCCCCACCCTCATGATACACCTTCATACATAGCACTGACACTGCCCCCCGCACCCCCATGATACAGCTTCATACATAGCGCTGACACTGCCCCCACCCTCATGATACGGCTTCATACATAGCGCTGACACTGCCCCCCACCCCCATGATACAGCTTCATACATAGCGCTGACACTGCCCCCACCCTCATGATACGCTTCATACATAGCGCTGACACTGCCCCCCAAACCCATAATACAGCTTCATACATAGCACTGACACTGCCCCCCACCCTCATGATACAGCTTCATACATAGCGCTGACACTGCCCCCACCCTCATGATACAGCTTCATACATAGCGCTGACACTGCCCCCACCCCCATGATACAGCTTCATATATAGCGCTAACACTGCCCCCACCCTCATGATACAGCTTCATACATAGCGCTGACACTGCCCCCCACCCCCATGATACAGCTTCATACATAGCGCTGACACTGCCCCCCACCCCGATGATACAGCTTCATACATAGCGCTGACACTGCCCCCACCCCCATGATACAGCTTCATACATAGCGCTGACACTGCCCCCCACCCCCATGATACAGCTTCATACATAGCGCTGACACTGCCCCCCACCCTCATGATACAGCTTCATGCATAGCGCTGACACTGCCCCCACCCCCATGATACAGCTTCATACATAGCGCTAACACTGCCCCCACCCTCATGATACAGCTTCATACATAGCGCTGACACTGCCCCCCACCCCCATGATACAGCTTCATACATAGCGCTGACACTGCCCCCCACCCTCATGATACAGCTTCATACATAGCGCTGACACTGCCCCCACCCTGATGAAAGAAGCAATTGAATATTTGATGTCATGTTTATTATAACATTAAAAGATTTACAGATCTGAATGTAATCACAGCCGGATACATATTTGCTCTTTGTGCTTTTTGTAGTGTTTGGTGGTTGGGAATAATAGAGATTTCTTGTTTATATCTTGGATTATTTCACAGATTACAAATGATTGTGAGACTAGATATCCAGTCAGTACCAGTGCCCATAGAGTAGTGCCAGCCACATCCATATAAAAGTGCCCAAAAAACATGATAGTGTACATATAATAGTGCCAAAAACATAGTAGTGATCATATAATAGTGCCATAAACATAGTAGTGATCATATAATAGTGCCATAAACATAGTAGTGATCATATAATAGTGCCATAAACATAGTAGTGATCATATAATAGTGCCAAAAACATAGTAGTGATCATATAATAGTGCTAGAAACATGGTATTGATCATATAATAGTGCTAGATACATGGTAGTGATCATATAATAGTGGCATAAACATAGTAGAGATCATATAATAGTACTAGATACATGGTAGTGATCATATAATAGTACTAGATACATGGTTGTGATCATATAATAGAGCTAGATACATGGTAGTGATCATATAAGAGTGTCAAAAACATAGTAGTGATCATATAATAGTGCTAGAAACATGGCAGTGATCATATAATAGTGCTAGATACATGGTAGTGATCATATAATAGTGCCATAAACATAGTAGTGATCATATAATAGTGCTAGAAACATGATAGTGATCATATAATAGTGCTAGATACATGGTAGTGATCATATAATAGTGCTAGATACATGGTAGTGATCATATAATTGTGCCAAAAACATGGTAGTGATCATATAATAGTACTAGAAACATGGTAGTGATCATATAATAGTGCCAGATACATGGTAGTGATCATATAATAGTGCTAGATACATGGTAGTGATCATATAATAGTACTAGATATATGGTAGTGATCATATAATAGTGCTAGATACATGGTAGTGATCATATAATAGTGTTAGATAGATGGTAGTGATCATATAATAGTGCTAGATACATGGTAGTGATCATATAATAGTGCTAGATACATGGTAGTGATCATATAATAGTGCTAGATACATGGTAGTGATCATATAATAGTACTAGATACATGGTAGTGATCATATAATAGTGCTAGATACATGGTAGTGATCATATAATAGTGCTAGATACATGGTAGTGATTATATAATAGTGCTAGAAACATGGTAGTGATTATATAATAGTGCTAGATACATGGTAGTGATCATATGATTGTGCCAAAAACATGGCAGTGATCATATAATAGTGCTAGATACATGGTAGTGATCATATAATAGTGCTAGATACATGGTAGTGATCATATAATAGTGCTAGATACATGGTAGTGATCATATAATAGTACTAGATACATGGTAGTGATAATATAATAGTGCTAGATACATGGTAGAGATCATATAATAGTACTAGATACATGGTAGTGATAATATAATAGTGCTAGATACATGGTAGAGATCATATAATAGTTCTAGATACATGGTAGTGATCATATAATAGTGCTAGATACATGGTAGTGATCATATAATAGTACTAGATACATGGTAGTGATCATATAATAGTGCTAGATACATGGTAGTGATCATATAATAGTGCTAGATACATGGTAGTGATCATATAATAGTACTAGATACATGGTAGTGATCATATAATAGTGCTAGATACATGGTAGTGATAATATAATAGTGCTAGATACATGGTAGTGATCATATAATAGTACTAGATACATGGTAGTGATCATATAATAGTGCTAGATACATGGTAGTGATCATATAATAGTGCTAGATACATGGTAGTGATCATATAATAGTACTAGATACATGGTAGTGATCATATAATAGTGCTAGATACATGGTAGTGATCATATAATAGTACTAGATACATGGTAGTGATAATATAATAGTGCTAGATACATGGTAGAGATCATATAATAGTACTAGAAACATAGTAGTGATTATATAATAGTGCTGGATACATGGTAGAGATCATATAATAGTGCTAGATACATGGTAGTGATAATATAATAGTACTAGATACATGGTAGTGATCATATAATATTACTAGATACATGGTAGTGATAATATAATAGTACTAGATACATGGTAGTGATTATATAATAGTACTAGATACATGGTAGTCATCATATAATAGTGCTAGATACATGGTAGTGATCATATAATAGTGCTAGATACATGGTAGTGATCATATAATAGTGCTAGATACATGGTAGTGATCATATAATAGTACTAGATACATGGTAGTGATCATATAATAGTGCTAGATACATGGTAGAGATCATATAATAGTGCTAGAAACATAGTAGTGATCATATAATAGTGCTAGATACATGGTAGTGATCATATAATAGTACTAGATACATGGTAGTGATCATATAATAGTGCTAGATACATGGTAGTGATAATATAATAGTGCTAGATACATGGTAGTGATCATATAATAGTGCTAGATACATGGTAGTGATTATATAATAGTGCTAGAAACATGGTAGTGATTATATAATAGTGCTAGATACATGGTAGTGATCATATAATAGTGCTAGATACATGGTAGTGATCATATAATAGTACTAGATACATGGTAGTGATAATATAATAGTGCTAGATACATGGTAGAGATCATATAATAGTACTAGATACATGGTAGTGATAATATAATAGTGCTAGATACATGGTAGAGATCATATAATAGTTCTAGATACATGGTAGTGATCATATAATAGTGCTAGATACATGGTAGTGATCATATAATAGTACTAGATACATGGTAGTGATCATATAATAGTGCTAGATACATGGTAGTGATCATATAATAGTGCTAGATACATGGTAGTGATCATATAATAGTGCTAGATACATGGTATTGATCATATAATAGTACTAGATACATGGTAGTGATCATATAATAGTGCTAGATACATGGTAGTGATCATATAATAGTGCTAGATACATGGTATTGATTATATAATAGTGCTAGAAACATGGTAGTGATTATATAATAGTGCTAGATACATGGTAGTGATCATATAATTGTGCCAAAAACATGGTAGTGATCATATAATAGTGCTAGATACATGGTAGTGATCATATAATAGTACTACATACATGGTAGTGATCATATAATAGTGCTAGATACATGGTAGTGATCATATAATAGTGCTAGATACATGGTAGTGATCATATAATAGTACTAGATATATGGTAGTGATCATATAATAGTGCTAGATACATGGTAGTGATCATATAATAGTGTTAGATAGATGGTAGTGATCATATAATAGTGCTAGATACATGGTAGTGATCATATAATAGTACTAGATACATGGTAGTGATAATATAATAGTGCTAGATACATGGTAGAGATCATATAATAGTACTAGAAACATAGTAGTGATTATATAATAGTGCTAGATACATGGTAGAGATCATATAATAGTGCTAGATACATGGTAGTGATAATATAATAGTACTAGATACATGGTAGTGATCATATAATAGTACTAGATACATGGTAGTGATAATATAATAGTACTAGATACATGGTAGTGATTATATAATAGTACTAGATACATGGTAGTCATCATATAATAGTGCTAGATACATGGTAGTGATCATATAATAGTGCTAGATACATGGTAGTGATCATATAATAGTGCTAGATACATGGTAGTGATCATATAATAGTACTAGATACATGGTAGTGATCATATAATAGTGCTAGATACATGGTAGAGATCATATAATAGTGCTAGAAACATAGTAGTGATCATATAATAGTGCTAGATACATGGTAGTGATCATATAATAGTACTAGATACATGGTAGTGATCATATAATAGTGCTAGATACATGGTAGTGATAATATAATAGTGCTAGATACATGGTAGTGATCATATAATAGTGCTAGATACATGGTAGTGATTATATAATAGTGCTAGAAACATGGTAGTGATTATATAATAGTGCTAGATACATGGTAGTGATCATATAATTGTGCCAAAAACATGGTAGTGATCATATAATAGTGCTAGATACATGGTAGTGATCATATAATAGTACTACATACATGGTAGTGATCATATAATAGTGCTAGATACATGGTAGTGATCATATAATAGTGCTAGATACATGGTAGTGATCATATAATAGTACTAGATATATGGTAGTGATCATATAATAGTGCTAGATACATGGTAGTGATCATATAATAGTGTTAGATAGATGGTAGTGATCATATAATAGTGCTAGATACATGGTAGTGATCATATAATAGTGCTAGATACATGGTAGTGATCATATAATAGTGCTAGATACATGGTATTGATCATATAATAGTACTAGATACATGGTAGTGATCATATAATAGTGCTAGATACATGGTAGTGATCATATAATAGTGCTAGATACATGGTATTGATTATATAATAGTGCTAGAAACATGGTAGTGATTATATAATAGTGCTAGATACATGGTAGTGATCATATAATTGTGCCAAAAACATGGTAGTGATCATATAATAGTGCTAGATACATGGTAGTGATCATATAATAGTACTAGATGCATGGTAGTGATCATATAATAGTGCTAGATACATGGTAGTGATCATATAATAGTGCTAGATACCTGGTAGTGATCATATAATAGTACTAGATACATGGTAGTGATCATATAATAGTGCTAGATACATGGTAGTGATCATATAATAGTGCTAGATACATGGTAGTGATCATATAATAGTACTAGATACATGGTAGTGATCATATAATAGTGCTAGATACATGGTAGTGATCATATAATAGTACTAGATACATGGTAGTGATCATATAATAGTGCCAGAAACATGGTAGTGATCATATAATAGTGCTAGATACATGGTAGTAATCATATAATAGTACTAGATACATGGTAGTGATCATATAATAGTACTAGATACATGGTAGAGATCATATAATAGTACTAGAAACATAGTAGTGATTATATAATAGTACTAGATACATGGTAGTGATCATATAATAGTGCTAGATACATGGTAGTGATCATATAATAGTGCTAGATACATGGTAGTGATCATATAATAGTACTAGAAACATAGTAGTGATTATATAATAGTGCTAGATACATGGTAGAGATCATATAATAGTGCTAGATACATGGTAGTGATAATATAATAGTACTAGATACATGGTAGTGATCATATAATAGTACTAGATACATGGTAGTGATAATATAATAGTACTAGATACATGGTAGTGATTATATAATAGTACTAGATACATGGTAGTCATCATATAATAGTGCTAGATACATGGTAGTGATCATATAATAGTGCTAGATACATGGTAGTGATCATATAATAGTGCTAGATACATGGTAGTGATCATATAATAGTACTAGATACATGGTAGTGATCATATAATAGTGCTAGATACATGGTAGAGACCATATAATAGTGCTAGAAACATAGTAGTGATCATATAATAGTGCTAGAAACATAGTAGTGATCATATAATAGTGCTAGATACATGGTAGTGATCATATAATAGTACTAGATACATGGTAGTGATCATATAATAGTGCTAGATACATGGTAGTGATAATATAATAGTGCTAGATACATGGTAGTGATCACATAATAGTGCTAGATACATGGTAGTGATTATATAATAGTGCTAGAAACATGGTAGTGATTATATAATAGTGCTAGATACATGGTAGTGATCATATAATTGTGCCAAAAACATGGTAGTGATCATATAATAGTGCTAGATACATGGTAGTGATCATATAATAGTACTACATACATGGTAGTGATCATATAATAGTGCTAGATACATGGTAGTGATCATATAATAGTACTAGATATATGGTAGTGATCATATAATAGTGCTAGATACATGGTAGTGATCATATAATAGTGTTAGATAGATGGTAGTGATCATATAATAGTGCTAGATACATGGTAGTGATCATATAATAGTGCTAGATACATGGTAGTGATCATGTAATAGTGCTAGATACATGGTATTGATTATATAATAGTGCTAGAAACATGGTAGTGATTATATAATAGTGCTAGATACATGGTAGTGATCATATAATTGTGCCAAAAACATGGTAGTGATCATATAATAGTGCTAGATACATGGTAGTGATCATATAATAGTACTAGATACATGGTAGTGATCATATAATAGTGCTAGATACATGGTAGTGATCATATAATAGTGCTAGATACATGGTAGTGATCATATAATAGTACTAGATACATGGTAGTGATCATATAATAGTGCTAGATACATGGTAGTGATCATATAATAGTGCTAGATACATGGTAGTGATCATATAATAGTACTAGATACATGGTAGTGATCATATAATAGTGCTAGATACATGGTAGTGATCATATAATAGTACTAGATACATGGTAGTGATCATATAATAGTGCCAGAAACATGGTAGTGATCATATAATAGTGCTAGATACATGGTAGTAATCATATAATAGTACTAGATACATGGTAGTGATCATATAATAGTACTAGATACATGGTAGAGATCATATAATAGTACTAGAAACATAGTAGTGATTATATAATAGTACTAGATACATGGTAGTGATCATATAATAGTGCTAGATACATGGTAGTGATCATATAATAGTGCTAGATACATGGTAGTGATCATATAATAGTACTAGATACATGGTAGTGATCATATAATAGTGCTAGATACATGGTAGTGATCATATAATAGTACTAGATACATGGTAGTGATCATATAATAGTACTAGATACATGGTAGAGATCATATAATAGTGCTAGAAACATAGTAGTGATTATATAATAGTGCTAGATACATGGTAGTGATCATATAATAGTACTAGATACATGGTAGTGATCATATAATAGTACTAGATACATGGTAGTGATCATATAATAGTACTAGATACATGGTAGTGATCATATAATAGTGCTAGATACATGGTAGTGATCATATAATAGTACTAGATACATGGTAGTGATCATATAATAGTGCTAGATACATGGTAGTGATCATATAATAGTGCTAGATACATGGTAGTGATCATATAATAGTGCTAGATACATGGTAGTGATAATATAATAGTGCTAGATACATGGTAGAGATCATATTACAGTGCTAGATACATGGTAGTGATCATATAATAGTGCTAGATACATGGTAGTGATCATATAATAGTGCCAGAAACATGGTAGTGATCATATAATAGTGCTAGATACACGGTAGAGATCATATAATAGTGCTAGATACATGGTAGTGATCATATAATAGTACTAGATACATGGTAGTGATCATATAATAGTGCCAGAAACATGGTAGTGATCATATAATAGTGCTAGATACATGGTAGTGATCATATAATAGTACTAGATACATGGTAGTGATCATATAATAGTACTAGATACATGGTAGAGATCATATAATAGTACTAGAAACATAGTAGTGATTATATAATAGTGCTAGATACATGGTAGAGATCATATAATAGTACTAGAAACATAGTAGTGATTATATAATAGTACTAGATACATGGTGGTGATCATATAATAGTGCTAGATACATGGTAGTGATCATATAATAGTACTAGATACATGGTAGTGATCATATAATAGTGCTAGATACATGGTAGTGATCATATAATAGTGCTAGATACATGGTAGTGATCATATAATAGTACTAGATACATGGTAGTGATCATATAATAGTACTAGATACATGGTAGAGATCATATAATAGTACTAGAAACATAGTAGTGATCATATAATAGTGCTAGATACATGGTAGTGATAATATAATAGTACTAGATACATGGTAGTGATCATATAATAGTACTAGATACATGGTAGTGATCATATAATAGTGCTAGATACATGGTAGTGATCATATAATAGTACTAGATACATGGTAGTCATAATATAATAGTGCTAGATACATGGTAGTGATCATATAATAGTGCTAGAAACATAGTAGTGATTATATAATAGTGCTAGATACATGGTAGTGATCATATAATAGTACTAGATACATGGTAGTGATAATATAATAGTACTAGATACATGGTAGAGATCATATAATAGTGCTAGATACATGGTAGTGATCATATAATAGTACTAGATACATGGTAGTGATCATATAATAGTGCTAGATACATGGTAGTGATCATATAATAGTACTAGATACATGGTAGTGATAATATAATAGTACTAGATACATGGTAGTGATCATATAATAGTGCTAGATACATGGTAGTGATCATATAATAGTACTAGATACATGGTAGTGATCATATAATAGTGCTAGATACATGGTAGTGATCATATAATAGTACTAGATACATGGTAGTGATCATATAATAGTGCCAGAAACATGGTAGTGATCATATAATAGTGCTAGATACATGGTAGTAATCATATAATAGTACTAGATACATGGTAGTGATCATATAATAGTACTAGATACATGGTAGAGATCATATAATAGTACTAGAAACATAGTAGTGATTATATAATAGTACTAGATACATGGTAGTGATCATATAATAGTGCTAGATACATGGTAGTGATCATATAATAGTGCTAGATACATGGTAGTGATCATATAATAGTACTAGATACATGGTAGTGATCATATAATAGTGCTAGATACATGGTAGTGATCATATAATAGTACTAGATACATGGTAGTGATCATATAATAGTACTAGATACATGGTAGAGATCATATAATAGTGCTAGAAACATAGTAGTGATTATATAATAGTGCTAGATACATGGTAGTGATCATATAATAGTACTAGATACATGGTAGTGATCATATAATAGTACTAGATACATGGTAGTGATCATATAATAGTACTAGATACATGGTAGTGATCATATAATAGTGCTAGATACATGGTAGTGATCATATAATAGTACTAGATACATGGTAGTGATCATATAATAGTGCTAGATACATGGTAGTGATCATATAATAGTGCTAGATACATGGTAGTGATCATATAATAGTGCTAGATACATGGTAGTGATAATATAATAGTGCTAGATACATGGTAGAGATCATATTATAGTGCTAGATACATGGTAGTGATCATATAATAGTGCTAGATACATGGTAGTGATCATATAATAGTGCCAGAAACATGGTAGTGATCATATAATAGTGCTAGATACACGGTAGAGATCATATAATAGTGCTAGATACATGGTAGTGATCATATAATAGTACTAGATACATGGTAGTGATCATATAATAGTGCTAGATACATGGTAGTGATCATATAATAGTGCTAGATACATGGTAGTGATCATATAATAGTACTAGATACATGGTAGTGATCATATAATAGTGCTAGATACATGGTAGTGATCATATAATAGTACTAGATACATGGTAGTGATCATATAATAGTGCCAGAAACATGGTAGTGATCATATAATAGTGCTAGATACATGGTAGTAATCATATAATAGTACTAGATACATGGTAGTGATCATATAATAGTACTAGATACATGGTAGAGATCATATAATAGTACTAGAAACATAGTAGTGATTATATAATAGTACTAGATACATGGTAGTGATCATATAATAGTGCTAGATACATGGTAGTGATCATATAATAGTGCTAGATACATGGTAGTGATCATATAATAGTACTAGAAACATAGTAGTGATTATATAATAGTGCTAGATACATGGTAGAGATCATATAATAGTGCTAGATACATGGTAGTGATAATATAATAGTACTAGATACATGGTAGTGATCATATAATAGTACTAGATACATGGTAGTGATAATATAATAGTACTAGATACATGGTAGTGATTATATAATAGTACTAGATACATGGTAGTCATCATATAATAGTGCTAGATACATGGTAGTGATCATATAATAGTGCTAGATACATGGTAGTGATCATATAATAGTGCTAGATACATGGTAGTGATCATATAATAGTACTAGATACATGGTAGTGATCATATAATAGTGCTAGATACATGGTAGAGACCATATAATAGTGCTAGAAACATAGTAGTGATCATATAATAGTGCTAGAAACATAGTAGTGATCATATAATAGTGCTAGATACATGGTAGTGATCATATAATAGTACTAGATATATGGTAGTGATCATATAATAGTGCTAGATACATGGTAGTGATAATATAATAGTGCTAGATACATGGTAGTGATCACATAATAGTGCTAGATACATGGTAGTGATTATATAATAGTGCTAGAAACATGGTAGTGATTATATAATAGTGCTAGATACATGGTAGTGATCATATAATTGTGCCAAAAACATGGTAGTGATCATATAATAGTGCTAGATACATGGTAGTGATCATATAATAGTACTACATACATGGTAGTGATCATATAATAGTGCTAGATACATGGTAGTGATCATATAATAGTACTAGATATATGGTAGTGATCATATAATAGTGCTAGATACATGGTAGTGATCATATAATAGGGTTAGATAGATGGTAGTGATCATATAATAGTGCTAGATACATGGTAGTGATCATATAATAGTGCTAGATACATGGTAGTGATCATGTAATAGTGCTAGATACATGGTATTGATTATATAATAGTGCTAGAAACATGGTAGTGATTATATAATAGTGCTAGATACATGGTAGTGATCATATAATTGTGCCAAAAACATGGTAGTGATCATATAATAGTGCTAGATACATGGTAGTGATCATATAATAGTACTAGATACATGGTAGTGATCATATAATAGTGCTAGATACATGGTAGTGATCATATAATAGTGCTAGATACATGGTAGTGATCATATAATAGTACTAGATACATGGTAGTGATCATATAATAGTGCTAGATACATGGTAGTGATCATATAATAGTGCTAGATACATGGTAGTGATCATATAATAGTACTAGATACATGGTAGTGATCATATAATAGTGCTAGATACATGGTAGTGATCATATAATAGTACTAGATACATGGTAGTGATCATATAATAGTGCCAGAAACATGGTAGTGATCATATAATAGTGCTAGATACATGGTAGTAATCATATAATAGTACTAGATACATGGTAGTGATCATATAATAGTACTAGATACATGGTAGAGATCATATAATAGTACTAGAAACATAGTAGTGATTATATAATAGTACTAGATACATGGTAGTGATCATATAATAGTGCTAGATACATGGTAGTGATCATATAATAGTGCTAGATACATGGTAGTGATCATATAATAGTACTAGATACATGGTAGTGATCATATAATAGTGCTAGATACATGGTAGTGATCATATAATAGTACTAGATACATGGTAGTGATCATATAATAGTACTAGATACATGGTAGAGATCATATAATAGTGCTAGAAACATAGTAGTGATTATATAATAGTGCTAGATACATGGTAGTGATCATATAATAGTACTAGATACATGGTAGTGATCATATAATAGTACTAGATACATGGTAGTGATCATATAATAGTACTAGATACATGGTAGTGATCATATAATAGTGCTAGATACATAGTAGTGATCATATAATAGTACTAGATACATGGTAGTGATCATATAATAGTGCTAGATACATGGTAGTGATCATATAATAGTGCTAGATACATGGTAGTGATCATATAATAGTGCTAGATACATGGTAGTGATAATATAATAGTGCTAGATACATGGTAGAGATCATATTACAGTGCTAGATACATGGTAGTGATCATATAATAGTGCTAGATACATGGTAGTGATCATATAATAGTGCCAGAAACATGGTAGTGATCATATAATAGTGCTAGATACACGGTAGAGATCATATAATAGTGCTAGATACATGGTAGTGATCATATAATAGTACTAGATACATGGTAGTGATCATATAATAGTGCCAGAAACATGGTAGTGATCATATAATAGTGCTAGATACATGGTAGTGATCATATAATAGTACTAGATACATGGTAGTGATCATATAATAGTACTAGATACATGGTAGAGATCATATAATAGTACTAGAAACATAGTAGTGATTATATAATAGTGCTAGATACATGGTAGAGATCATATAATAGTACTAGAAACATAGTAGTGATTATATAATAGTACTAGATACATGGTGGTGATCATATAATAGTGCTAGATACATGGTAGTGATCATATAATAGTACTAGATACATGGTAGTGATCATATAATAGTGCTAGATACATGGTAGTGATCATATAATAGTACTAGATACATGGTAGTGATCATATAATAGTACTAGATACATGGTAGAGATCATATAATAGTACTAGAAACATAGTAGTGATCATATAATAGTGCTAGATACATGGTAGTGATAATATAATAGTACTAGATACATGGTAGTGATCATATAATAGTACTAGATACATGGTAGTGATCATATAATAGTGCTAGATACATGGTAGTGATCATATAATAGTACTAGATACATGGTAGTCATAATATAATAGTGCTAGATACATGGTAGTGATCATATAATAGTGCTAGAAACATAGTAGTGATTATATAATAGTGCTAGATACATGGTAGTGATCATATAATAGTACTAGATACATGGTAGTGATAATATAATAGTACTAGATACATGGTAGAGATCATATAATAGTACTAGATACATGGTAGTGATCATATAATAGTACTAGATACATGGTAGTGATCATATAATAGTACTAGATACATGGTAGAGATCATATAATAGTACTAGAAACATAGTAGTGATTATATAATAGTGCTAGATACATGGTAGTGATCATATAATAGTACTAGATACATGGTAGTGATAATATAATAGTACTAGATACATGGTAGAGATCATATAATAGTACTAGATACATGGTAGTGATCATATAATAGTACTAGATACATGGTAGTGATCATATAATAGTGCTAGATACATGGTAGTGATCATATAATAGTGCTAGATACATGGTAGTGATCATATAATAGTACTAGATACATGGTAGTGATCATATAATAGTGCCAGAAACATGGTAGTGATCATATAATAGTGCTAGATACATGGTAGTGATCATATAATAGTACTAGATACATGGTAGTGATCATATAATAGTACTAGATACATGGTAGAGATCATATAATAGTACTAGAAACATAGTAGTGATTATATAATAGTGCTAGATACATGGTAATGATCATATAATAGTGCTAGATACATGGTAGTGATAATATAATAGTACAATATACATGGTAGTGATCATATAATAGTACTAGATACATGGTAGTGATCATATAATAGTGCTAGATACATGGTAGTGATCATATAATAGTGCTAGATACATGGTAGTCATAATATAATAGTGCTAGATACATGGTAGAGATCATATAATAGTACTAGAAACATAGTAGTGATTATATAATAGTGCTAGATACATGGTAGTGATCATATAATAGTACTAGATACATGGTAGTGATAATATAATAGTACTAGATACATGGTAGTGATCATATAATAGTACTAGATACATGGTAGTGATAATATAATAGTACTAGATACATGGTAGTGATTATATAATAGTACTAGATACATGGTAGTCATCATATAATAGTGCTAGATACATGGTAGTGATCATATAATAGTGCTAGATACATGGTAGTGATCATATAATAGTGCTAGATACATGGTAGTGATCATATAATAGTACTAGATACATGGTAGAGATCATATAATAGTGCTAGAAACATAGTAGTGATCATATAATAGTGCTAGATACATGGTAGTGATCATATAATAGTACTAGATACATGGTAGTGATCATATAATAGTGCTAGATACATGGTAGTGATAATATAATAGTGCTAGATACATGGTAGTGATCATATAATAGTGCTAGATACATGGTAGTGATTATATAATAGTGCTAGAAACATGGTAGTGATTATATAATAGTGCTAGATACATGGTAGTGATCATATAATTGTGCCAAAAACATGGTAGTGATCATATAATAGTGCTAGATACATGGTAGTGATCATATAATAGTACTACATACATGGTAGTGATCATATAATAGTGCTAGATACATGGTAGTGATCATATAATAGTGCTAGATACATGGTAGTGATCATATAATAGTACTAGATATATGGTAGTGATCATATAATAGTGCTAGATACATGGTAGTGATCATATAATAGTGCTAGATACATGGTAGTGATTATATAATAGTGCTAGATACATGGTAGTGATCATATAATAGTACTAGATATATGGTAGTGATCATATAATAGTGCTAGATACATGGTAGTGATCATATAATAGTGTTAGATAGATGGTAGTGATCATATAATAGTACTACATACATGGTAGTGATCATATAATAGTGCTAGATACATGGTAGTGATCATATAATAGTGCTAGATACATGGTAGTGATCATATAATAGTACTAGATATATGGTAGTGATCATATAATAGTGCTAGATACATGGTAGTGATCATATAATAGTGTTAGATAGATGGTAGTGATCATATAATAGTGCTAGATACATGGTAGTGATCATATAATAGTGCTAGATACATGGTAGTGATCATATAATAGTGCTAGATACATGGTAGTGATCATATAATAGTACTAGATACATGGTAGTGATCATATAATAGTGCTAGATACATGGTAGTGATCATATAATAGTGCTAGATACATGGTATTGATTATATAATAGTGCTAGAAACATGGTAGTGATTATATAATAGTGCTAGATACATGGTAGTGATCATATAATTGTGCCAAAAACATGGTAGTGATCATATAATAGTGCTAGATACATGGTAGTGATCATATAATAGTACTAGATACATGGTAGTGATCATATAATAGTGCTAGATACATGGTAGTGATCATATAATAGTGCTAGATACCTGGTAGTGATCATATAATAGTACTAGATACATGGTAGTGATCATATAATAGTGCTAGATACATGGTAGTGATCATATAATAGTGCTAGATACATGGTAGTGATCATATAATAGTACTAGATACATGGTAGTGATCATATAATAGTGCTAGATACATGGTAGTGATCATATAATAGTACTAGATACATGGTAGTGATCATATAATAGTGCCAGAAACATGGTAGTGATCATATAATAGTGCTAGATACATGGTAGTAATCATATAATAGTACTAGATACATGGTAGTGATCATATAATAGTACTAGATACATGGTAGAGATCATATAATAGTACTAGAAACATAGTAGTGATTATATAATAGTACTAGATACATGGTAGTGATCATATAATAGTGCTAGATACATGGTAGTGATCATATAATAGTGCTAGATACATGGTAGTGATCATATAATAGTACTAGATACATGGTAGTGATCATATAATAGTGCTAGATACATGGTAGTGATCATATAATAGTACTAGATACATGGTAGTGATCATATAATAGTACTAGATACATGGTAGAGATCATATAATAGTGCTAGAAACATAGTAGTGATTATATAATAGTGCTAGATACATGGTAGTGATCATATAATAGTACTAGATACATGGTAGTGATCATATAATAGTGCTAGATACATGGTAGTGATCATATAATAGTACTAGATACATGGTAGTGATCATATAATAGTACTAGATACATGGTAGAGATCATATAATAGTACTAGAAACATAGTAGTGATTATATAATAGTGCTAGATACATGGTAGAGATCATATAATAGTACTAGAAACATAGTAGTGATTATATAATAGTACTAGATACATGGTGGTGATCATATAATAGTGCTAGATACATGGTAGTGATCATATAATAGTACTAGATACATGGTAGTGATCATATAATAGTGCTAGATACATGGTAGTGATCATATAATAGTGCTAGATACATGGTAGTGATCATATAATAGTACTAGATACATGGTAGTGATCATATAATAGTACTAGATACATGGTAGAGATCATATAATAGTACTAGAAACATAGTAGTGATCATATAATAGTGCTAGATACATGGTAGTGATAATATAATAGTACTAGATACATGGTAGTGATCATATAATAGTACTAGATACATGGTAGTGATCATATAATAGTGCTAGATACATGGTAGTGATCATATAATAGTACTAGATACATGGTAGTCATAATATAATAGTGCTAGATACATGGTAGTGATCATATAATAGTGCTAGAAACATAGTAGTGATTATATAATAGTGCTAGATACATGGTAGTGATCATATAATAGTACTAGATACATGGTAGTGATAATATAATAGTACTAGATACATGGTAGAGATCATATAATAGTACTAGATACATGGTAGTGATCATATAATAGTACTAGATACATGGTAGTGATCATATAATAGTACTAGATACATGGTAGAGATCATATAATAGTACTAGAAACATAGTAGTGATTATATAATAGTGCTAGATACATGGTAGTGATCATATAATAGTACTAGATACATGGTAGTGATAATATAATAGTACTAGATACATGGTAGAGATCATATAATAGTACTAGATACATGGTAGTGATCATATAATAGTACTAGATACATGGTAGTGATCATATAATAGTGCTAGATACATGGTAGTGATCATATAATAGTGCTAGATACATGGTAGTGATCATATAATAGTACTAGATACATGGTAGTGATCATATAATAGTGCCAGAAACATGGTAGTGATCATATAATAGTGCTAGATACATGGTAGTGATCATATAATAGTACTAGATACATGGTAGTGATCATATAATAGTACTAGATACATGGTAGAGATCATATAATAGTACTAGAAACATAGTAGTGATTATATAATAGTGCTAGATACATGGTAATGATCATATAATAGTGCTAGATACATGGTAGTGATAATATAATAGTACAATATACATGGTAGTGATCATATAATAGTACTAGATACATGGTAGTGATCATATAATAGTGCTAGATACATGGTAGTGATCATATAATAGTGCTAGATACATGGTAGTCATAATATAATAGTGCTAGATACATGGTAGAGATCATATAATAGTACTAGAAACATAGTAGTGATTATATAATAGTGCTAGATACATGGTAGTGATCATATAATAGTACTAGATACATGGTAGTGATAATATAATAGTACTAGATACATGGTAGTGATTATATAATAGTACTAGATACATGGTAGTGATCATATAATAGTGCTAGATACATGGTAGTGATCATATAATAGTACTAGATACATGGTAGTCATCATATAATAGTGCTAGATACATGGTAGTGATCATATAATAGTGCTAGATACATGGTAGTGATCATATAATAATGCTAGATACATGGTAGTGATCATATAATAGTACTAGATACATGGTAGTGATCATATAATAGTGCTAGATACATGGTAGAGATCATATAATAGTGCTAGAAACATAGTAGTGATTATATAATAGTGCTAGATACATGGTAGTGATAATATAATAGTGCTAGATACATGGTAGTGATAATATAATAGTACTAGATACATGGTAGTGATCATATAATAGTGCTAGATACATGGTAGTGATCATATAATAGTACTAGATACATGGTAGTGATCATATAATAGTGCTAGATACATGGTAGAGATCATATAATAGTGCTAGAAACATAGTAGTGATTATATAATAGTGCTAGATACATGGTAGTGATAATATAATAGTGCTAGATACATGGTAGTGATAATATAATAGTACTAGATACATGGTAGTGATCATATAATAGTGCTAGATACATGGTAGTGATAATATAATAGTGCTAGATACATGGTAGTGATCATATAATAGTACTAGATACATGGTAGTGATCATATAATAGTGCTAGATACATGGTAGTGATCATATAATAGTGCTAGATACATGCTAGTGATCATATAATAGTGCTAGATACATGGTAGTGATCATATAATAGTGCTAGATACATGGTAGTGATCATATAATAGTGCTAGATACATGGTAGTGATCATATAATAGTGCTAGATACATGGTAGTGATCATATAATAGTGCTAGATACATGGTAGTGATCATATAATAGTACTAGAAACACGGTAGAGATCATATTATAGTGCTAGATACATGGTAGTGATCATATAATAGTGCTAGATACATGGTAGTGATAATATAATAGTGCTAGATACATGGTAGTGATCATATAATAGTACTAGATACATGGTAGTGATCATATAATAGTGCTAGATACATGGTAGTGATCATATAATAGTGCTAGATACATGCTAGTGATCATATAATAGTGCTAGATACATGGTAGTGATCATATAATAGTGCTAGATACATGGTAGTGATCATATAATAGTGCTAGATACATGGTAGTGATCATATAATAGTGCTAGATACATGGTAGTGATCATATAATAGTGCTAGATACATGGTAGTGATCATATAGCTATTGTGTACGCTGAGTTCTTGACGCTCCACGTTTTGTTAAGCCGGCACACCTGTGGTGCAGCGCCATTAGATTTTACTGTGAGCACGTGGAGGAGTATACCCACGACCACGTTGTTACCTGTTAGCGTGACCTTGAGCTACATCTCCACTAGAGACATAATTTACCAACTTGCTTTGGGACTAAATATTACAACAACATAACATTATGTCAAACCCATTAACAGTTAAAAGTCAGGAATATTCTGAAGATACAATAGAATTAGGGAAGTGATGTAAATGGAGGGTGAGAACATCCTCTTTGATTGTTTTCTGGCTGGTTACAGGAATATTTTGTACAGTACTTATAATGAAGCAAACTCTTCAGGAAAAGAGCTGCAACTACAAGTTATTTAAGGCTATGGACACATTTGAGGAATGTTGACATTTTTGTAAAAAGTTTAGAGTAGATAGACAGATCTGCATCCTTAGGATTCAGATCCTATTGAACTCTATGGCAGCGCAGGAAGGTATCTCCCCACTCTGCCATTAAAGGGGTTGTCCCAGCAACTGCTACATTCAATTGTAGGGACGCAGTCACACTTGAATACTATGGCAGATGTGGAAACTTTCCGCTTCCTGCTCTGCCATTCACTCCTCCTGGAGCGAAATCCCCGGCCAAAGCGTTGCCGACGCCCTGGTCGGGGATTCAGCTGCAGAAGGTGCCGCTAACATCACTGCCCTTATATGGACAGAGAAGTCAGGGCTCCCTCTATTAGCGGAATTTACGACCAGGATGTCGGCAACGCTTTGGCCTGGGATTCCGGCGCTCCAGGAGTAGCCTATGACTTCACTGTCCATATAAGGGCAGTGACGTCAGTGGCACCTCCTGCAGCTGAATTCCCAGCCAGAGCATTACTGACGCTCCAACCAGGGATTCCACTCATGGAGGGAGCCACAATAGCTCTATCTACAGGGAGGGGTGGGGGCTACATACAGGGGGAGTATTTGGCACTATCGATGTTAGGGATCTGCCAGGTACTACGTCTAGGTATACTCCTGGGATTAATCAATCCACACCTGAGGCCAGACCTGTTCGACTGACACCATCTCCCACCAACCAGGGTGGTAGGCTCAGGAGTGGGAGAGCCTATCGCGGCCTGGTCAGTCTGAGTTAGCTCCGCCCCCTGTCCTTTATTACCTGCTGTGTTCTCCTCCTCAGTGCTTGTAATTCTTTTGTATTCCTGGCCCCACTGCTGCTTGCTCCAGCCTGCTCCTGCCGTGCTTCTGCCTTGCTGCTGTTCTGCTTATCCCGCTTTGCTTTCCCTCCGGCTTGCTTCCTCCTCCGTGCTCACTTGGGTATACTCCACTTCATCCTGGTCCTGACAACTCATTCACCGCTCCGTTTCCTCGGCGTTCCGTGGGCTGCTGCCCCTTCCCTTGCGTGTTCCCTGTTTGTTCTCCCGTGCACTTAGACAGCGTAGGGACCGCCGCCCAGTTGTACCCCGTCGCCTAGGGCGAGTCGTTGCAAGTAGGCAGGGACAGGGCGGTGGGTAGATTAGGGCTCACTTTCCCTTCCTCCTTCCTGCCATTACATAATTACAAGCCCCTTACCTAGCCTACCATTTCCCCTACGCTGACGCTATCATGGACCCCCTTGAGACCCTGACCCAGCAGATGCAGCGCCTCTCCCTACAGGTCCAGGCCCTGGCCCAGAGGGTCAACCAGGGTGACGCTGCCGTAGTAGTTCCCCTCACCTCACCTCTAGAACCCGACCTCAAGTTACCTGACCGGTTCTCAGGGGACCGTAAGACGTTTCTCTCCTTCCGGGAGAGTTGCAGACTGTATTTCCGCCTTAAACCCCACTTCCGAGAACCAGCGGGTGGGTATCATCATATCCCGACACAAGGAAGGGCCCCAAGAGTGGGCCTTCTCCTTGGCTCCTGACGCCCCTGAACTTTCCTCTGTTGATCGCTTTTTCTCTGCCCTCGGACTCATTTACGACGAGACTGACAGGACTGCTTTAGCTGAGAGTCAGCTGGTGACCTTACGTCAGGGTAGGAGACCGGTTGATGAGTACTGTTCTGATTTTAGAAAGTGGTGCGTAGCTTCTCGGTGGAACGATCCGGCCCTAAGGTGCCAGTTTAGGTTAGGATTATCTGACGCCCTGAAGGATCTGCTGGTTAGCTACCCCTCTTCTGACTCCCTCGACCAGGTTATGGCCCTAGCAGTACGACTTGACCGACGTCTCAGGGAACGTCAGCTTGAACGCTTCAATGTGCTCCCCTCTGACTTTTCTGCGATCCCCCCCGAGGTCCCGTCTCCTCGCCCCTCCACGGAGGACTCGGAGGTACCTATGCAACTCGGGGCCTCCATGTCCCCTCGACAACGTAGGGAGTTTCGCAGAATGAATGGTCTCTGCTTCTACTGTGGGGACAACAAGCATCTTCTGAACACCTGTCCCAGGCGCAAGAATAAAAAGCCGGAAAACTTCCGCGCCTAAGTGATCATCGGGGAGGTCACTTGGGCGCACAGGTATTTTCCGTTAATGTGAAACGCAATAAAATTTTGCTTCCCTTTCAGGTCTCGTTTGCTGGCCGGTCTGCCACGGGCAGTGCTTTCGTGGATTCTGGCTCATCTGCTAATATCATGTCTGTGGAATTTGCTATGTCTCTAAAAATGCCTTTTATTGATTTACCTTATCCTATCCCTGTAGTAGGTATCGACTCAACTCCCCTTGCTAATGGTTATTTTACTCAGCATACTCCTGTTTTTGAACTCCTGGTTGGCTCCATGCATTTGGAGCAGTGCTCTGTACTGGTGATGCAGGGATTATCGTCTGATCTGGTATTAGGTCTTCCCTGGTTGCAGTTGCATAATCCCACGTTTGATTGGAATACTGGGGATCTCACCAAATGGGGTAGTGAATGTCTGATGTCATGTCTTTCTGTTAACTCTATTTCATCCCGGGAGGAGGTAAACATGCTTCCTGAGTTTGTTCAGGACTTTGCCGATGTGTTTTCTAAGGAGGCCTCCGAGGTGTTGCCCCCCCATAGAGATTACGATTGCGCCATCGATTTGGTGCCTGGTGCCAAGCTTCCTAAGGGTAGGATATTTAATCTTTCATGTCCTGAACGTGAAGCTATGAGGGTGTATATCCAAGAATGCCTGGCCAAGGGTTTCATTCGCCCCTCGACTTCTCCTGTAGGTGCTGGCTTCTTCTTTGTGGGGAAGAAGGATGGTGGTCTTAGGCCGTGCATTGATTATCGTAACCTGAATAAGGTCACCGTAAGGAACCAGTACCCACTTCCTTTGATTCCGGATCTTTTTAATCAGGTTCAGGGAGCCCAATGGTTTTCTAAGTTCGATCTACGGGGGGCATATAACCTTATCCGCATCAAAGAGGGGGATGAGTGGAAAACTGCGTTCAACACACCCGAGGGTCATTTCGAATACCTGGTCATGCCCTTTGGGTTGTGTAATGCCCCTGCTGTCTTCCAGAATTTTATTAATGAAATCCTGAGAGATTACCTGGGTAATTTTCTTGTTGTGTACCTTGATGACATACTGGTGTTTTCCAAGGACTGGTCCTCCCACGTGGAGCATGTCAGGAAGGTGCTCCAGGTCCTTCGGGAGAATAATCTGTTTGCTAAGACTGAAAAATGTGTCTTTGGGGTACAGGAGATACCATTTTTAGGGCAAATCCTCACTCCTCATGAATTCCGCATGGACCCTGCCAAGGTTCAGGCTGTGGCGGAATGGGTCCAACCTGCCTCCCTTAAGGCGTTACAGTGTTTTTTAGGGTTCGCCAACTATTACAGGAGATTTATTGCCAACTTCTCGGTCGTCGCTAAGCCTCTTACGGACCTTACTCGCAAGGGTGCTGATGTCCTCCATTGGCCCCCTGAGGCCGTCCAGGCCTTTGAAACCCTCAAGAAGTGCTTTATCTCGGCCCCCGTGCTGATTCAGCCCAACCAAGAGGAGCCATTTATTGTGGAGGTTGACGCATCCGAGGTGGGAGTGGGGGCCGTCTTGTCCCAGGGTACCAGCTCCCTCACCCATCTCCGCCCCTGTGCTTACTTCTCTAGGAAGTTTTCGCCCACGGAGAGTAACTATGATATTGGCAACCGCGAACTTCTAGCCATTAAATGGGCTTTTGAAGAGTGGCGGCACTTCCTGGAGGGGGCCAGACACCAGGTAACGGTCCTTACGGATCACAAGAATCTGGTTTTCCTAGAATCGGCCCGGAGGCTTAATCCTAGACAAGCTCGGTGGGCACTATTCTTTACCAGATTTAATTTCTTGGTTACCTATAGGGCTGGGTCCAAGAATATTAAGGCTGATGCCCTGTCACGTAGTTTCATGGCCAATCCTCCTTCCGAGAAGGATCCTGCTTGTATTTTACCCCCTGGTATAATCGTTTCTGCCACGGATTCTGATTTAGCTTCTGATATCGCGGCTGATCAGGGTGCAGCTCCCGGGAACGTCCCTGGGGACAAACTGTTTGTTCCCCTGCAATACCGGCTAAGGGTACTCAGGGAAAACCATGACTCCGCTCTTTCTGGTCATCCTGGCATCTTGGGTACCAAACTCCTCATTACCAGAAACTATTGGTGGCCTGGGTTGCCTAAAGACGTTAAGGCTTACGTCGCCGCTTGTGAGGTTTGCGCTAGGTCCAAAACCCCTAGGTCCGACCTGCGGGCCTACTACGTTCCTTGCCCATTCCCCAGAGACCTTGGACCCATATCTCCATGGATTTTATCACCGATTTGCCTCCATCTCAGGGCAAGTCGGTGGTGTGGGTGGTAGTAGACCGCTTCAGCAAGATGTGCCACTTTGTGCCCCTTAAGAAGCTACCTAACGCCAAGACGTTAGCTTCTTTGTTTGTGAAGCACATCCTGCGTCTCCATGGGGCCCCAGTCAATATCGTTTCTGACAGAGGGGTACAATTTGTTTCCTTATTTTGGAGAGCCTTTTGTAAAAAGTTGGAGATTGATCTGTCCTTCTCCTCCGCCTTCCATCCCGAAACTAATGGCCAAACGGAGAGGACTAACCAGTCCCTGGAACAATATTTAAGGTGTTTCATCTCTGACTGTCAATTCGATTGGGTCTCATTCCTTCCCCTTGCTGAATTTTCCCTGAATAACCGGGGCAGTAACTCGTCAGGGGTCTCCCCGTTTTTCTGTAATTTCGGGTTTAACCCAAGGTTCTCCTCCGTTTCCCCTGGTTGTTCCAATAATCCTGAGGTAGAGGATGTTCATCGGGAACTGTGCACTGTCTGGGCCCAGGTGCAGAAGAACCTAGAGGCGTCCCAGAGCGCACAAAAGATTCAGGCGGATAGTAGACGTTCTGCTAACCCCCGGTTTGTCGTCGGGGATTTGGTCTGGTTGTCGTCCAGGAACTTGCGCCTTAAGGTCCCGTCCAGGAAGTTTGCTCCCCGATTTATTGGGCCTTATAAGATCATTGAAGTCCTCAACCCTGTATCCTTCCGTCTGGAGCTCCCCCCATCCTTTCGCATACATGACATCTTCCATGCCTCCCTCCTTAAACGCTGCTCCCCGTCCTGGTCCCCCTCGAGGAAACCTCCTGTTCCCGTTCTCACCCCTGAGGGGGTAGAATTCGAGGTGGCCAAGATTATGGACAGTAGGATGGTCCAGGGCTCCCTCCAGTACCTGGTCCATTGGAGAGGGTACGGGCCGGAGGAGAGGACTTGGGTACCTGCCCGTGATGTTCACGCTGGGGTATTGATCAGGAGGTTCCACCTTCTCTTCCCTACTAAACCGGGTCCTCTTAGTAAGGGTCCGGTGGCCCCTCATAAAAGGGGGAGTACTGTTAGGGATCTGCCAGGTACTACGTCTAGGTATACTCCTGGGATTAATCAATCCACACCTGAGGCCAGACCTGTTCGACTGACACCATCTCCCACCAACCAGGGTGGCAGGCTCAGGAGTGGGAGAGCCTATCGCGGCCTGGTCAGTCTGAGTTAGCTCCGCCCCCTGTCCTTTATTACCTGCTGTGTTCTCCTCCTCAGTGCTTGTAATTCTTTTGGATTCCTGGCCCCACTGCTGCTTGCTCCAGTCTGCTTCTGCCGTGCTTCTGCCTTGCTGCTGTTCTGCTTAACCTGCTTTGCTTTGCCCCTGGCTTGCTTCCTCCTCCGTGCTCACTTGGGTATACTCCACTTCATCCTGGTCCTGACAACTCATTCACCACTCCGTTTCCTCGGCGTTCCGTGGGCTACTGCCCCTTCCCTTGTGTGTTCCCTGTTTGTTCTCCCGTGCACTTAGACAGCGTAGGGACCGCCGCCCAGTTGTACCCCGTCGCCTAGGGCGGGTCGTTGCAAGTAGGCAGGGACAGGGCGGTGGGTAGATTAGGGCTCACTTTCCCTTCCTCCTTCCTGCCATTACAATCGACAGGGGGAGTATGTGGCACTATCTACAGTGGGAGTATGTGGCACTATCTACAGGGGGAATATGTGGCATTATCTACAGGGGGAGTATGTGGCACTATCTACAGGGGGAGTATGTGGCACTATCTACAGGGGGAGTATATGGCACTATCGACAGTGGGAGTATGTGCCACTATCGACAGGGGGAGTATGTGGCACTATCTACAGGGGGAGTATGTGGCACTATCTACAGGGGGAGTATGTGGCACTATCTACAGGGGGAGTATGTGGCACTATCTACACTATACTCAGCACACTATACACCTCTCACTATACACTAAACCTACATATTCTTGGGGATGGTAGGAACCAGCATTAAACTAATGAAAATCACCCTGGGAAGAATGGGTGATTTTAATTAGTTTAATGCTGGTTCCTACCATTCCCAGATATATATGTAGGCTTAGTCCCAGTTCTGGGTGTATGTACAGCGTAGGTTCCCACCTATAGAGGTCGCCTTGTCGTGGCAGGTGGGCTCACACAATTTGATCAAAATGTGCGCTAAGATCCTCCCTATTGTAAGTAGATTCAGCAGTAATGCATATTTATTTATATTTAGTGGCTTAGGTGGCATTAGTGTTCGCAGGGTGCTGTCACCATTTTCTTGTGTACTGTATAAATTTGCAGTCACAGGCGTTCTTGCACCTGTATACACGTTTTGTTACATTTTGTAGGAAGGTGCTGTTCAAACTTTTGTGTTGTAGATAGATGGATAAAACAGCCATCACATGAGCACTGTATATATATATATATATATATATATATAATAGCTATCACTGTATATAGATGAAGTATCAGGATTCTGTTTCCAAACTATCTACAAGGGGGGGGGGCTCTGTGTGGCTCTCAGGGGAGGGGGGCCCCAGTCAAAAGTTTGCCATGGGGCCCAGTCTTTCATAGATAGATGGATGGATGGATGGATAAAAAGAAAAAATATCTAACGTATATATTCACATTCCACTGGTTAATATGAGATGACTTGTGATTTCTTCTTCTTATTACACAAGTTTAAGCTGTTGAAATCATTCCTGTACAATTATGTAATAAAAACTGGTAAGGAAATTCCAGAGGTGCAATTGTCTAACAGGAGACTTTACGCAAAACCAAGAGTTGAGAAATGTGCAATTTCCTAAACTCTGAAGACTTCCCATCCCATGTACAAGTATAGTTCATCAACAGAATGCCAGAACCAGCAGTACATACTGACACTATTTAACTCTAGCTACAAATAGGGCATATCGACAGGGGCTGTCCGGTTGGGAACTCCTATTTACCCTGCATTGATACATTGTAACAAAGTTTCAGCACTGGAGAGAAATTTGTGTTGCTGATGTGTTTCTCTCACAGAGCATTGTCTAGTTTGGATACAATTGTAGCAAACCCTCAGCTATGAGAAATATTAGGTCTGGACGAGTTTGGGACGTAAACAATGAATTTTTCCATTTACTGACAGCAAGCAGAGATCTTGAAAATGATCTTGAATTAAAACAAAAAGCTGCAGAACTTTAGCTTTGTGCTGCAGTATGAAACCAAATTTTCTGCCCGTGTCCCTGTGATTGTGCAATTCATCTAAATGAAACAATGTAACACGGGTTTTATTCCTTTGTTATATCCTCTTTATTCAATCATAATAGACAACATTAAATAAACAAAATATTATATACATCCGATTATTTATTATACTCCAACCAACACCCAAACTTTCCATATCAATGACCACCAGGAAGGAAGAGGAAAGAGAAATGAAAAAGGGAACTTGTTTTATTTACCCAAATGTTTCCACGCAAAATATCAGTGAATAAAAAATGTAAATTTATTTTTCATTAATTTGGAGTCCTGCAGACTTTTTCCCCTAGATTGATAGATAAATAAATATAAAATCAATAGATAAATAGATAAAAATATAAAATAGATAGATGATAGATAGATAGATAGATAGATAGATAGATAGATAGATAGATAGATAGATAGATAGATAGATAGATAGATAGATGATAGATAGATAGATAGATAGATAGATAGATAGATAGATAGATAGATAGATAGATAGATAGATAGATAGATAGATAGATAGATAGATATGAGATAGATAGATAGATAGATAGATAGATAGATAGATAGATAGATAGATAGATATGAGATAGATAGATAGATAGATAGATAGATAGATAGATAGATAGATAGATAGATAGATAGATAGATAGATAGATAGATAGATAGATATGAGATAGATAGATAGATAGATAGATAGATAGATAGATAGATAGATAGATAGATAGATAGATAGATAGATAGATAGATAGATATGAGATAGATAGATAGATAGATATGAGATAGATAGATAGATATGAGATAGATAGATAGATATGAGATAGATAGATAGATAGATAGATAGATAGATAGATAGATAGATAGATAGATAGATAGATAGATAGATAGATAGATAGATAGATAGATAGATAGATAGATAGATATAAAATCAATAGATAGATACATTTTAAATAGATAGAAAGATACAGCACACAAGAAAATGTTGACCGCACACTGCGAACACCAATGTCACATAAGCCAATAAATCTATACACCGCTCACTATACACTAAACCTACATGTTCTTGGGGATGGTAGGGACCAACGTTAAATAATTAAAATCACCCAGGGCAGAATGGGATAGAGGTTGCCTTGTCATGTCAGGTGGGCTCACACAATTTGATCAAAATTTGCACTAAGAACCTCCCTATTGTAAGTAGATTTAGCAGTAATGCAGATTTATTTATATTTAGTGGCTTAGGTGGCATTAGTGTTCGCAGTGTGCTGTCATCATTTTCGTGTGTGCTATATTAGGGTTTATTCAGACGAACGGGATGTACGTCCGTGTAACGTGCGTGATTTTCACGCGCGTCGCACGGATCTATATTAGTCTATGGGGCCGTGCAGACAGTTGCGTGATTTTTACACAGCGTGAGTCCGCTGCGAAAAACTCTCGACATGTCCGTTCTTTGAGCGTATTTCGAGCATCACGCACCCATTGAAGTCAATGGGTGCGTGAAAATCACGCATGCCACACGGAAGCACTTCCGTGGGACGCGCGTGATTCGCGCAACAGCAGGCAAACTATGAATGTAAACAGAAAAGCACTACGTGCTTTTCTGTTTACAAACATCCAAACGGAGTGTCATAATGATGGCGGCTGCGCGAAAATCACGGAGCCGCGCATCATACGCTGATGACACACGGAGCTGTCAAGTGGCTTTTGCGCGCACAAATGCAGCGTTTTTTGCAAGCGAAACGCACACGCTCGTGTAAATCCGGCCTAAGTTTGCAGTCACAGACGTTCTTGCACCTGTATACACGTTTTGTTCATTTTGTTGGAATGTGCTGTTCAAACTTTCGTGTTGTAGATAGATAGATAGAACAGCCATCACACGAGCACTGTATATAGCTATCACATGAGCACTGTATATAGATAAAACAGCTATCACATGAGCACTTTATACAGATAAAACAGCTATCACATGAGCACTGTATATAGCTATCACATGAGCACTGTATATAGCTATCACATGAGCACTGTATATAGCTATCACATGAGCACTGTATATAGCTATCACATGAGCACTGTGTATAGATAAAACAGCTATCACATGAGCACTGTATATATAGCTATCACATGAGCACTGTATATAGATAAAACAGCAGTCACGTGAGCACTGTATATAGATAAAACAGCAGTCACATGAGCACTGTGTATAGATAAAACAGCGATCACATGAGCACTGTATATAGCTATCACATGAGCACTGTATATAGCTATCCCATGAGCACTGTATATAGCTATCACATGAGCACTGTATATAGATAATACAGCTATCACATGGGAACTGTATATAGATAAAACAGCAGTCACATGAGCACTGTATATAGCTATCACATGAGCACTGTATATAGATTTTAAAAAAAGCTGTTACATAATTTCTGTATCCAACGTATCAGGACTTCTGTATCCAAAGTATCAGGACTCCTTCATCCAAAGTATCAGGACTCCTTTATCCAAAGTATCAGGACTCCTGTATCGAAAGTAACAGGACTTCTGTATCTAAAGTATTGGAACTTCTGTATTCCAATTATCAGGACTTCTGTATCCAAAGTATCAGGACCCTTGTATCCAAAGTTTTAGGACTTCTGTATCCAAAGTATTGGAACTTCTGTATTCCAATTATCAGGACTTCTGTATCCAAAATATCAGGACTTCTATATCTAAAGTATCAGGACTCCGGTATCCAAAGTATCAGGACTTCTGTATCCAAAGTATCAGGACCCCTGTATCCAAAGTATCAGGACTTCTGTATCCAAACTATCAGAACCTCTGTATCCAAAGAATCAGGAATTCTGTATCTAAAGTATCAGGACTTCTTTATCCAAAGTATCAGAACTCCTTTATCCAAAGTATCAGGACTTCTTTATCCAAAATATCAGGACTTGTGTATCTAAACTATCAGGACTCTTGTATCCAAAGTTTTAGGACTTCTGTATCCAAAGTATCAGGACTTCTATATCCAAAGTATCAGGTCTCCTTTATCCAAAGTATCAGGACTTCTATATCTAAAGTATCAGGACTCCTGTATCCAAAGTATCAGGACTTCTATATCCAAAGTATCAGGTCTTCTGTATCCAAAGTATCAGGACTTCTATATCCAAAGTATCAGGTCTCCTTTATCCAAAGTATCAGGACTTCTATATCTAAAGTATCAGGACTTCTGTATCCAAAGTATCAGGACTCTTGTATCCAAAGTTTTAGGACTTCTGTATCCAAAGTATCAGGACTCTTGTATCCAAAGTTTTAGGACTTCTGTATCCAAAGTATCAGGTCTTCTGTATCCAAAGTATCAGGACTTCTATATCCAAAGTATCAGGTCTCCTTTATCCAAAGTATCAGGACTTCTATATCTAAAGTATCAGGACTCCTGTATCCAAAGTATCAGGACATCTGTATCCAAAGTATCAGGTCTCCTTTATCCAAATTATCAGGACTTCGATATCTAAAGTATCAGGACTTCTGTATCCAAAGTATCAGGACCCCTGTATCCAAAGTATCAGGACTTCTGTATCCAAACTATCAGAACCTCTGTATCCAAAGAATCAGGAATTCTGTATCTAAAGTATCAGGACTTCTTTATCCAAAGTATCATGACTTGTGTATCCAAAGTATCAGGACTTGTGTATCCAAACTACCAGGACTCCTGTATCCAAAGTATCAGGACTTCTGTATCCAAAGTATCAAGACCTCTGTATCCAAAGTATCAGGACTTCTTTATCCAAAATATCAGGACTTCTGTATCCAAAGTATCAGGACTTCTTTATCCAAAATATCAGGACTTCTTTATCCAAAGTATCAGGACTTCTGTATCAAAAGTGTCAAGACTTCTGTATCCAAAGTATCAGGACTTCTTTATCCAAAATATCAGGACTTCTGTATCTAAAGTATCAGGACTTCTGTATTCAACGTATTTGGACTTCTTTATCCAAAATATCAGGACTTCTGTATCCAAAGTATCAGGACTTCTGTATCCAAAGTATCAGGACTCCTTCATCCAAAGTATCAGGACTCCTTTATCCAAAGTATCAGGACTTCTGTATCTAAAGTATTGGAACTTCTGTATCCAAAGTGTCAGGACTTCTGTATCCAACGTATCAGGACTTCTGTATCCAAAGTATCAGGACTCCTTTATCCAAAGTATCAGGACTTCTGTATCTAAAGTATTGGAACTTCTGTATTCAAAGTATCAGGACTCTTGTATCCAAAGTTTTAGGACTTCTGTATCCAAAGTATCAGGACTCCTGCATCCAAAGTTTCGTTACTCCTGTATCCAAAGTATCAGGACTTCTATATCCAAAGTATCAGGTCTCCTTTATCCAAAGTATCAGGACTTCTATATCCAAAGTATCAGGACTCCTTTATCCAAAGTATCAGGACTTCTATATCCAAAGTATCAGGACTTCTGTATCCAAAGTATTGGAACTTCTGTATTCAAAGTATCAGGACTTCTGTATCCAAAGTATCAGGACTCTTGTATCCAAAGTTTTAGGACTTCTGTATCCAAAGTATCAGGACTTCTATATCCAAAGTATCAGGACTCCTGTATCCAAAGTTTTAGGACATCTGTATCCAAAGTATCAGGACTTCTATATCCAAAGTATCAGGACTTCTTTATCCAAAATATCAGGACTTCTGTGTCCAAAGTATCAGGACTTCTGTGTCCAAAGTATCAGGACTTCTGTATCAAAAGTATCAGGACTTCTTTATCCAAAATATCAGGACTTCTGTATATAAAGTATCAGGACTTCTGCATCCAAAGTATCAGGGCTTGTGTATCCAAAATATCAGGACTTCTGTATCTAAAGTATCAGGACTTCTGTATCCAAAGTATCAGGACTTCTATATCCAAAGTATCAGGACTCCTGTATCCAAAATATCAGGACTTCTGTATGTAAAGTATCAGGACTTCTGTATCCAAAATATCAGGACTTCTGTATCCAAAGTATCAGGACTTCTGTATCTAAAAATAGAAGGTTGATTGATTTGTATTAATCCTGACCCCAGATAAATCCTGAATCATCTTTTGTTCTATCCAGAGACTGATTTGTATCTCCCAAAAATAAAAAAATAAATAGATCATCTGCATATAACATTATAAAAACATTTTTCCTGTATTTTACCTTTACTAAACTCATGTATCCCACTATCTAGGGGTCACCAGCACGTCAACCAATGAGAAAAGGGGAAGTCGTTGTAGAATGTAACAATACACAGTATATAATAGGACATGGTGTCCGCCGCCACTTCTCGTATTTACAACACATCCCCGCTCCTCAATAGTCTACACAAACACGTAAAGCCCGGGGGAGGGGCGATGATAATATATACGCGTTCCACTTACTGTCTTGATTTCAGAGACCAGGACTGCAGGTGACATCATGATCCCACTAAGGTATTGTGTCTACTACAGGGTTTTCTTAATCTCCATAGCAGGGGCATAATAAGTTCTCATGGGGCCCCCAAAGCAAAACTTAACATATGGCCACATAGTCATGACTACTATGAGAAGTAAGACCCACTCCTGAAGGTCTTTTTGTAGTTTAGAAGAGCTCCCTGAGATGTAGGGACCCATAAAAGTTACTATCCGTGCTACTCTGCTGCTTATACCCCCTTTCTCAGGAAAAAAAGATACCTTTGGCTTATTTATTCCTATTTTTAAAAAGATCATAGAAACCCGCATGCAGGGGAGACAGTGTCAATGTCTCTCCTGCCGACAAAAAAAAAAGATGCCTTTTACAGGAGTTACCCTTTAAGCTCATAGACGACACTGTAGTTTGGGGGTCCCATTATGGGAGTAACATGTGTCCCCTTCTCGCAATATGATAACTTGTATTGTCAGGGGCGGATTAAGGGTACCATGGGACCCGGGCAGTTCACAAAGCGTGACCCCCCCACTCCGAAGACGCCGTACCATAGATTTGCAGATTTCAGTTTAGGCGCCACAGATCTGGTTTTGAATTCGCTGTAAAAGCAGAATGAGCCGTACAGAAGAGAGGAAGACGGAGCTCTAAATTGTTTGTGGTTTCAGTCTCTGTTGTTTAACCCCTTAAAGTCCAAGCCATTTATTTTTTTCCGCTCGCCGCCTTCCTAAAGCCATAACAGTTTTATTTTTACATTAATGGAGTGGTGTGTGCAGGATTATTTCTTGCGGGAGGAGTTCTAGTTTTTATTGGCACCATTGAAAGTACCATATAATGGGTGAATTGAAAAAGACAGATTCCTCCATGGTTTTTTTGGGGGTTTAGTTTTTACTGTATATATTTGCCTTTTAACATCTAATTTTACCTTAAGATAAGGTAAATATATACAGCCCCAGAACCAAGCTCATTACAGAAATACAACATCAGAACCAAGCTCAGTACATATATAGAGCACTAGAACCAAGCTCAGTACATATATACAGCAACAGAACCAAGCTCAGTACATATATACAGCACCAGAACAAAGTTCAGTACATACATACAGCACCAGAGCCAAGCTCAGTGCATATATACAGCCCCAGAACGAAGCTCAGTACATACATACAGCACCAGAGACAAGCACAGTACATATATACAGCACCAGAACAAAGCTCAGTACATATATACTGCACCAGAACAAAGTTCAGTACATATATACTGCATCAGAACCAAGCTCAGTTCATATATACAGCCCCAGAACCAAGCTCAGTACATACATACAGCACCAGAGACAAGCTCAGTACATATATATAGCCCCAGAACCAAGCTCAGTACACATGTACAGCACCAGAACAAAGCTCAGTACATATATGCAGCCCCAGAACAAAGCTCAGTACATATATACAGCACCAGAACCAAGCTCAGTACATATATACAGCACCAGAACAAATACAGTTCAGTTCAGAGATCATTTGCAAATTCAGTTTAACCCCTGCCGTATAAGTTTGTACAACATAAAACAACAGCTCCCAGTATAGGCTGAACAATGATAAGGATATGCTGGGAGTTGCTGTTTCACAAAAAGGAATGCTACCATCCGTCATCTTGCTGTAAATTATACAGTGACTACAGTACTGATCAGTCACAAGGAGAATAAACATTTACTGTAAAGGATCTGCCAGGCACTACGTCTGTGGATACTCCCAGGATTAATCAGTCGACACCTGAGGCCAGACCTCTGAGACTGACACCTGCTCCCACCAATCAGGGTGGCAGGCTCAGGAGTGGGAGAGCCTATCGCGGCCTGGTCAGTCAGAGTTAGCTCCGCCCCCTGTCCATTTATACCTGCCGTTTTCTCTTCCTCCTTGCTTGTTATTCTTCTTGGATTCCTGGCCCCACTGCTGCCTTGCTCCAGCCTGCTTCTGCCGTGCTTCTGCCTTGCTTCAGTTCCGTTTGTCCTGCGTTGCTCTGCCCCTGGCTTGCTTCTGCTCCGTGCTCCCGTTTGTATACTCCACTACTTCCTGATCCTGACTGGCTCATTCACCGCTCCGTTTCCTCACGGCGTTCCGTGGGCTACTGTATTCCCTTGCGTGTTCCCTGTTTGTACTCCTTGCACTTAGACAGCGTAGGGACCGCCGCCAAGTTGTACCCCGTCGCCTAGGGCGGGTCGTTGCAAGTAGGCAGGGACAGGGCGGTGGGTAGATTAGGGCTCACTTGTTCCCTTCACCTCCTTCCTGCCATTACATTTACATTGAGAGACTCACTGGTGACGTCTCAGATTCTATTTAGTTATTTTTCTCTTTTCTTCTCCATCCGGTCCATACCTTTATGACGACTTCTCCCGTGCACGGCCCATTTCTGAAGTTTGCAGCTCAGATGTCTTCAGCTTCTCACTTTTCCAACATTTCCGCACCTATAAACGAAGATAAAATTCTCATGGTGCCACACACAATGCCCCTAAATATAATAGTATCACACACTACGCCCCTAATTTTAATAGTATACACACTACGCCCCTAAATATAATAGTATCACACACTACGCCCCTAAATATAATAGTATCACACACTACGCCCCTAATTTTAATAGTATACACACTACGCCCCTAAATATAATAGTATCACACACTGCGACCCTGAATACAATGGTACCATACACTGTGCCCCTGAATATAGTGCCCTGTTCACATGGAGCTTTGTGCCGTGGAAACAACGTGGCAAAAAACTGCCGAAATTGCCTCCTATTGGTTCCAATGGGAGATAGAGGCATTTTTTTTCTGTGAGCAAAAAAAAAACGCTCGTGGAAAAAGAAGCGACATGCCCTATCTTGACACGTTTTGCGCCTCAGTTCCCGCCTCAAAATTTCAATGGGAAACAAACATAAACTCTTTTTTTTAACGTGTTTTTTTGTCATGGTTTTTACGCGTTTTTCGGCAAAAACCTTTCGCGGTTATTCACTTTGTCTGTAGAAGAAATAGGTAAAAAATGGGCTATAACAAATGCGGCATTAAACGCGTAAAAAATGGCGGTAAAAAACGCATAAAAAACCGCGTGTGGTGCAAAACCACTTAAAAATAACTGTAGCTGATATTTCCAGGCAGAAATTTCTGCCTGCAAAATACCCAGTGTGAACATAGTATCACTGTGCTCCTGAATATAATAGCACCCTACACTGTGCCCATTAATTAAATTGTATCAAATACCACACACTCACGATGCCCCCAGTAGATTACGCCAGTCACAATGTGCCGACTGTACATATTGTCCAGTGTAGATAGCGCCGCCTTTATATATTGCCCCCTGTAGATAGCGCCCCCTGTATATATTGCCCCCTGTAGATAGCGCCCCCTGTATATATTGCCTCCTGTAGATAGCGCCCCCTGTATATATTGCCCCCTGTAGATAGCGCTCCCTGTATATATTGCCCCCTGTAGATAGCGCCCCCTGTATATATTGCCCCCTGTAGATAGCGCTCCCTGTATATATTGCCTCCTGTAGATAGCGCTCCCTGTATATATTGCCTCCTGTAGATAGCGCTCCCTGTATATATTGCCTCCTGTAGATAGCGCCCCCTGTATATATTGCCTCCTGTAGATAGCGCTCCCTGTATATATTGCCTCCTGTAGATAGCGCTCCCTGTATATATTGCCTCCTGTAGATAGCGCTCCCTGTATATATTGCCTCCTGTAGATAGCGCCCCCTGTATATATTGCCTCCTGTAGATAGCGCTCCCTGTATATATTGCCTCCTGTAGATAGCGCTCCCTGTATATATTGCCTCCTGTAGATAGCGCTCCCTGTATATATTGCCTCCTGTAGATAGCGCTCCCTGTATATATTGCCTCCTGTAGATAGCGCTCCCTGTATATATTGCCCCCTGTAGATAGCGCCCCCTGTATATATTGCCCCCTGTAGATAGCGCTCCCTGTATATATTGCCCCCTGTAGATAGCGCTCCCTGTATATATTGCCCCCTGTAGATAGCGCTCCCTGTATATATTGCCCCCTGTAGATAGCGCTCCCTGTATATATTGCCCCCTGTAGATAGCGCTCCCTGTATATATTGCCTCCTGTAGATAGCGCTCCCTGTATATATTGCCTCCTGTAGATAGCGCTCCCTGTATATATTGCCTCCTGTAGATAGCGCTCCCTGTATATATTGCCCCCTGTAGATAGCGCCCCCTGTATATATTGCCTCCTGTAGATAGCGCTCCCTGTATATATTGCCCCCTGTAGATAGCGCTCCCTGTATATATTGCCTCCTGTAGATAGCGCTCCCTGTATATATTGCCTCCTGTAGATAGCGCTCCCTGTATATATTGCCTCCTGTAGATAGCGCTCCCTGTATATATTGCCTCCTGTAGATAGCGCTCCCTGTATATATTGCCTCCTGTAGATAGCGCTCCCTGTATATATTGCCTCCTGTAGATAGCGCTCCCTGTATATATTGCCCCCTGTAGATAGCGCCCCCTGTATATATTGCCCCCTGTAGATAGCGCTCCCTGTATATATTGCCTCCTGTAGATAGCGCCCCCTGTATATATTGCCTCCTGTAGATAGTGCTCCTTGTATATATTGCCCCCTGTAGATAGCGCTCCCTGTATATATTGCCTCCTGTAGATAGCGCTCCCTGTATATATTGCATCCTGTAGATAGCGCTCCCTGTATATATTGCCTCCTGTAGATAGCGCTCCCTGTATATATTGCCTCCTGTAGATAGCGCTCCCTGTATATATTGCCTCCTGTAGATAGCGCCGCCTTTATATATTGCCTCCTGTAGATAGCGCTCCCTGTATATATTGCCTCCTGTAGATAGCGCCCCCTGTATATATTGCCTCCTGTAGATAGCGCCGCCTTTATATATTGCCTCCTGTAGATAGCGCTCCCTGTATATATTGCCTCCTGTAGATAGCGCTCCCTGTATATATTGCCTCCTGTAGATAGCGCTCCCTGTATATATTGCCCCCTGTAGATAGCGCTCCCTGTATATATTGCCTCCAACGCTGCACAAAGAACGAAAAAAAATTCTCACCTGACCCCATTCCTGCGCTGTCCTCCAGTGACACAGTACTGGTCAGCATAACGGCACAGTTGGCGTGATGACGTCATTAGTAAAACGCCAAAAGGGAGGAAGGGAACGGATAGTTCCCTGTCTCGCCAGCGCTAAAGTAAGCAACTGTATCCGCATCCTAAGGACGCGGATACAATCTGGTGAGAGGTCCCGCTTCACCCCGGTTATTAGAATTACTAGCTACATGCTCAGCAGACAGTATCACACATGATAGGATTAGATACACAGCTCAGCAGACAGTATCACACATGATAGGATTAGATACAGTGGCTCAGCAGACAGTATCACACATGATAGGATTAGATACACAGCTCAGCAGACAGTATCACACATGATAGGATTAGATACACAGCTCAGCAGACAGTATCACACATGATTGGATTAGATACACAGTTCAGCAGACAGTATCACACATGATTGGATTAGATACACAGTTCAGCAGACAGTATCACACATGATAGGATTAGATACACAGCTAAGTAGACAGTATCACACATGATAGAATTAGATACACAGCTCAGCAGACAGTATCACACATGATAGGATTAGATACAGTGGCTCAGCAGACAGTATCACACATGATAGGATTAGATACACAGCTCAGCAGACAGTATCACACATGATAGGATTAGATACACAGCTCAGCAGACAGTATCACACATGATAGGATTAGATACACAGCTCAGCAGACAGTATCACACATGATAGGATTAGATACACAGCTCAGTGGACAGTATCACACATGATAGGATTAGATACACAGCTCAGCAGACAGTATCACACATGATAGGATTAGATTCACAGTTCAGCAGACAGTATCACACATGATAGGATTAGATACACAGCTCAGCAGACAGTATCACACATGATAGGATTAGATACACAGCTCAGCAAACAGTATCACACATGATAGGATTAGATACACAGCCCAGCAGACAGTATCACACATGATAGGATTAGATACACAGCTCAGCAGACAGTATTACACATAATAGGATTAGATACAGAGGCTCAGCAGACAGTATCACACATGATAGGATTAGATACACAGCTCAGCAAACAGTATCACACATGATAGGATTAGATACACAGCCCAGCAGACAGTATCACACATGATAGGATTAGATACACAGCTCAGCAGACAGTATTACACATAATAGGATTAGATACAGAGGCTCAGCAGACAGTATCACGCATGATAGGATTAGATACGCGGCTCAGCACACAGTATCACACATGATAGGATTAGATACAGTGGCTCAGCAGACAGTATCACACATGATAGGATTAGATACACGGCTCAGCACACAGTATCACACATTATAGGATTAGATACGCGGCTCAGCACACAGTATCACACATGATAGGATTAGATACAGTGGCTCAGCAGACAGTATCACACATGATAGGATTAGATACACAGCTCAGCAGACAGTATGACACATGATAGGATTAGATACACAGCCCAGCAGACAGTATCACACATGATAGGATTAGATACACAGCTCAGCAGACAGTATCACACATTATAGGATTAGATACGCGGCTCAGCACACAGTATCACACATGATAGGATTAGATACACGGCTCAGCACACAGTATCACACATGATAGGATTAGATACACGGCTCAGCAGACAGTATCACACATGATAGGATTAGATACACGGCTCAGCAGACAGTATCACACATGATAGAATTAGATACACAGCTCAGCAGACAGTATCACATATGATAGGATTAGATACACGGCTCAGCAGACAGTATCACACATGATAGGATTAGATACACGGCTCAGCAGACAGTATCACACATGATGGAATTAGATACACAGCTCAGCAGACAGTATCACACATGATAGGATTAGATACATGGCTCAGCACACAGTATCACACATGATAGGATTAGATACACAGCTCAGCAGACAGTATCACACATGATAGGATTAGATACACAGCTCAGCAGACAGTATCACACATTATAGGATTAGATACACGGCTCAGCACACAGTATCACACATGATAGGATTAGATACACGGCTCAGCAGACAGTATCACACATGATCTGATTAGATACACGGCTCAGCAGACAGTATCACACATGATAGGATTAGATACACGGCTCAGCAGACAGTATCACACATGATAGAATTAGATACACAGCTCAGCAGACAGTATCACACATGATAGGATTAGATACATGGCTCAGCACACAGTATCACACATGATAGGATTAGATACACAGCTCAGCAGACAGTATCACACATGATAGGATTAGATACACGGCTCAGCACACACTGTCCCTGGAGATTACTGTATAGTTGCTTTGGATGACATTTCTATATTTTCTGTTCCTTTTCAGCCGTTCGGTGTCCTATGGGCTGAGACTCTCGGTGGGGATCATGTTGGCTCTCAGCAGTCTCTTCATCCTCATCGCCATATCCACAAATGAATGGGTTTCCACTGTAAACGGCCAATATGCCGGAATCTGGAAAGCCTGCAACGCACAAGTCTGTGTATCCCACTCCTATATTAGTAAGTTGTCATCAGAAAGCCTCAAAACGTAGAGAAATTCCTCCTAAAATACTAAAGTGTCAGTCACTTATTTATATCTGGAGAAGCCGGGTCACAACCAATATGGCCACCATTCCACCGCCCGCTGAGGTTGTCACCCAGCTTCTCTAGTGTCCTGAACGGCACCTCTGCCATGTCCAACAGGACTGATCTCTCCTTTAGGTCTCCATACACTTTCCTATATAACAAATTGTCTTGACTTGACTTAGTTCATCCATTTACCGCCATTAGGGGGCACCGGCAAAAATAACTATGGGTCGAGGGGGTGGAGTTTGACCCAATAGCCCCGCCCCTCCCATATGCTTCTTATTGAACCTATGCACAATGGATAAAAATATAGGCTGCCTTGCACTAGTTTCTATACGTCTCGTCATCTTATGTGTCGTCATCTCTCGCCTTTATGTAATATCTTCTCTCTTTTTCTCTCTCTCATTAAGTCCACGCCAAGGTCTTCTTCGTGTTCTTCCTGATATTGGACATTTTGACCGCTCTTTACGTTATACTGACCCTTTGGGCTGACGAAGCGGATAGTAAGAAAATAATTGGAAAAGTATGTCTCTTTAACGGTAAGAATAAATAGTCACATCTGGATTATTACGTATCTAAAGTGATTATCATGGAACTGTATATAGATAAAACAGCTATCACATGAGCACTGTATATAGCTATCACATGAGCACTGTATATAGCTATCACATGAGCACTGTATATAGCTATCACATGAGCACTGTATATAGCTATCCCATGAGCACTGTATATAGCTATCCCATGAGCACTGTATATAGCTATCCCATGAGCACTGTATATAGCTATCCCATGAGCACTGTATATAGCTATCCCATGAGCACTGTATACAGCTATCCCATGAGCACTGTATATAGCTATCCCATGAGCACTGTATATAGCTATCACATGAGCACTGTATATAGCTATCACATGAGCACTGTATATAGCTATCAAATGAACACTGTATACAGCTATCACATGAGCACTGTATATAGCTATCCCATGAGCACTGTATACAGCTATCCCATGAGCACTGTATACAGCTATCCCATGAGCACTGTATATAGCTATCACATGAGCACTGTATATAGCTATCCCATGAGCACTGTATATAGCTATCACATGAGCACTGTATATAGCTATCCCATGAGCACTGTATATAGCTATCACATGAGCACTGATAGCTATCCCATGAGCACTGTATACAGCTATCCCATGAGCACTGTATATAGCTATCCCATGAGCACTGTATATAGCTATCACATGAGCACTGTATATAGCTATCACATGGAGCACTGTATATAGCTATCCCATGAGCACTGTATATAGCTATCCCATGAGCACTGTATATAGCTATCCCATGAGCACTGTATATAGCTATCCCATGAGCACTGTATACAGCTATCCCATGAGCACTGTATATAGCTATCCCATGAGCACTGTATATAGCTATCACATGAGCACTGTATATAGCTATCACATGAGCACTGTATATAGCTATCAAATGAACACTGTATACAGCTATCACATGAGCACTGTATATAGCTATCCCATGAGCACTGTATACAGCTATCCCATGAGCACTGTATACAGCTATCCCATGAGCACTGTATATAGCTATCACATGAGCACTGTATATAGCTATCCCATGAGCACTGTATATAGCTATCACATGAGCACTGTATATAGCTATCCCATGAGCACTGTATATAGCTATCACATGAGCACTGATAGCTATCCCATGAGCACTGATAGCTATCCCATGAGCACTGTATACAGCTATCCCATGAGCACTGTATACAGCTATCCCATGAGCACTGTATATAGCTATCACATGAGCACTGTATATAGCTATCACATGGAGCACTGTATATAGCTATCCCATGAGCACTGTATATAGCTATCCCATGAGCACTGTATATAGCTATCCCATGAGCACTGTATACAGCTATCCCATGAGCACTGTATATAGCTATCCCATGAGCACTGTATATAGCTATCACATGAGCACTGTATATAGCTATCACATGAGCACTGTATATAGCTATCAAATGAACACTGTATACAGCTATCACATGAGCACTGTATATAGCTATCCCATGAGCACTGTATACAGCTATCCCATGAGCACTGTATACAGCTATCCCATGAGCACTGTATATAGCTATCACATGAGCACTGTATATAGCTATCCCATGAGCACTGTATATAGCTATCACATGAGCACTGTATATAGCTATCCCATGAGCACTGTATATAGCTATCCCATGAGCACTGATAGCTATCCCATGAGCACTGTATACAGCTATCCCATGAGCACTGTATATAGCTATCCCATGAGCACTGTATATAGCTATCACATGAGCACTGTATATAGCTATCACATGGAGCACTGTATATAGCTATCCCATGAGCACTGTATATAGCTATCCCATGAGCACTGTATATAGCTATCCCATGAGCACTGTATACAGCTATCCCATGAGCACTGTATATAGCTATCCCATGAGCACTGTATATAGCTATCACATGAGCACTGTATATAGCTATCACATGAGCACTGTATATAGCTATCAAATGAACACTGTATACAGCTATCACATGAGCACTGTATATAGCTATCCCATGAGCACTGTATACAGCTATCCCATGAGCACTGTATACAGCTATCCCATGAGCACTGTATATAGCTATCACATGAGCACTGTATATAGCTATCCCATGAGCACTGTATATAGCTATCACATGAGCACTGTATATAGCTATCCCATGAGCACTGTATATAGCTATCACATGAGCACTGATAGCTATCCCATGAGCACTGTATACAGCTATCCCATGAGCACTGTATACAGCTATCCCATGAGCACTGTATATAGCTATCACATGAGCACTGTATATAGCTATCACATGGAGCACTGTATATAGCTATCCCATGAGCACTGTATATAGCTATCCCATGAGCACTGTATATAGCTATCCCATGAGCACTGTATACAGCTATCCCATGAGCACTGTATATAGCTATCCCATGAGCACTGTATATAGCTATCACATGAGCACTGTATATAGCTATCACATGAGCACTGTATATAGCTATCAAATGAACACTGTATACAGCTATCACATGAGCACTGTATATAGCTATCCCATGAGCACTGTATACAGCTATCCCATGAGCACTGTATACAGCTATCCCATGAGCACTGTATACAGCTATCCCATGAGCACTGTATATAGCTATCACATGAGCACTGTATATAGCTATCCCATGAGCACTGTATATAGCTATCACATGAGCACTGTATATAGCTATCCCATGAGCACTGTATATAGCTATCCCATGAGCACTGATAGCTATCCCATGAGCACTGTATACAGCTATCCCATGAGCACTGTATATAGCTATCCCATGAGCACTGTATATAGCTATCACATGGAGCACTGTATGTAGAAAACACAGATAAGTGACATTGTAAATATTTTCTTTATTGATATTGTACAGATTTTTACTTATTAGAAGGTTTTTTTCTATCTATTTACATCCAAAGCTTATTTCATAATTCGCTGGTTACCACTGGTTCATCTGTAATCCCACAATGCACTGCTCTTTGGTAACGGAACCATCATTCTTAATGTAGTGGAAAACATCATGTACAGATGTAGCCATCTTTATCTTGACTGATAACGTGCCGCAGCGTGATATCACACAACAAAAGCCATTGAAGTCCAGTTAAAGTTTCTTGCCACTTTGTATTTAATGTGTTAAAAGCCAAGATAAAGATGGCTACATCTGTAACCCAAAATCCTAAGTATTGAAGTAAGGGAAACGGCACAACAAGTGACAGAACATTTTTGCATTTCTTTCAGCGCTGCTTGGAATTGCTGGGATGATTTCTGCCACCGTTTTCTTTACGTTGGCCTCAGATCGGGCGGACTTTTTATACGGCTTCGCAATAGGTTGGCTTGGTACAAGTCTGGTGCTTGTGTCCGGTAGGTATAAGAATTTTTTTGAAAAAACGTTAGAACCAGTATCGGGAAGGGATAGATGACGGAAGGGGCCTCCTACATGAGATGTGGGGCAACATGGGAAAGGAAACTTTACCTGTCCCAAAGATTGATAGCTCCATTTTTAAGGGAACCAGCGGTCAAATGCAAGTTTATAGAGGGCACCTGTGCAGGGTATGCCGCTGCTGCAAAACATGGAATTGCCCCTTTAAAGAGAACCTTTCACTTGCCCATACATGTGGAGCTGAATGCAGCATGTAATGGGCAGGGCTGCACAAACTCTGGGGCACTTTACATTTTTTTCCTATCTTCCTCCGTTTTTTAGATATCGGTGCCGTTATATTTGGCGCCCGATATTTAAATAACCCCCTGAACAGTCAACGGGGCGTGTAAATAGCAAGGGGCGTGTAACATGGCTGTGGCACTGTCCAATCAGCTACGGACAGCGTCACAGCAAGAGCTGGGGAGAGGAGAGCGCGCGCACGCTCTCACTCTTTAGCTCTCGGCAGACGAGCTGAACAAGACCATGCGGTCTCTTGCATGAGATCACAGTCTTGTCCTTGTCTGCCGAGTGCTGAAGAGTAAGTGAGAGCGCGCACGTACGCCCGCACGCGCGTACAGCTCCAATGCCGCTGCTGAAGATACTCCCGCCGCCGTGGAACAGAAGAAGAATTGACCTTCTTCTCCTCTTCTGTAACGTGGTGGCAGCGGAGCTGCGCGCGCACACACACACACACACACGTGCGCGCGCTCTCCTCTCTCTAGCTCTTGCTGAGACACTGTCCGTAGCTGATTGGACAGTGTCACAGCCATGTTACACGCCCCTTTGCTAATTACACGCCCTGTTGACTGTTCAGGGGGTTATTTAAATATCGGGCACCAAATATAACGGCACCGATATCTAAATAACGGAGGGAGGTAGAAAAAAAATGTAAAGTGCCCCAGGGTCTGTACAGCCCTGCCCATTAGATCCTGCACTCAGCTGCTCGTGTATGGGGAGGAGAAAGGTTCTCTTTAAATAAGATGCATTGGTTCTGGGGTAATGAATGGCATATCAGATAGCAGACAGGTCTCCCTGGGTGCAGGGGTGGGCATGATGTTTCAGGGAAAGATCAGGGACATGATCAAGGACTGGCGATGGAGCATTTTCTTTGTTTAGCAGCAATGGGACCCTACGTGGCGCAGACGTCTGATGACTGATCCCATTGTTTCTTCTTCGCAGGTATCGTGAGTTTAGTTCATGCTTTTCTAGAACCCGACAAACCTTCCACCATACTAGGAAATATGATAAGCAGCAACACTAGTCCACCGCCGTACCCAGGAACCACAGCGGCACCCACCAGCATCGTGGTCTCTTAAAGGGGCATACCTCTTCTGGAGACCTCATGGCTGGAGCAGCTTACAAGGCATCACACATTTAAAGGGAAATTCGCCCAAAAACTTGAAGACAGAACAGAAAAGTCCTGACTAACAGAGCATAAGCCCTCGACTCTGTGATGGCAGACGTGATGGTTGTCACAGCTCTCGAGAGCAATCAAAATCATTTTTTCTTAAATTGTTAGATGCACCCTAAAAAAAATTGTATCTTATAATAAAGAAGCCCACCAAAGTCCCCATCAAGGGGCCAGAGGAAAATAACCTCACCCTTCAATTCCTGGGCTTATCCTGTATTTTAGCATGAACAGCTGCAGTGAAGTATCATGCTTTTCTGATACAGAGCTCCAAATCCCCTGCATAGATGTAGAACTAAAAATGATAAAGGTCTGTATGTCTGCAGCTGCCACTAGAGGGAGCAAACTGCTTATATACAAAACAGTACACAGTAAGAGCGCTAGCTCCCTCTAGTGGCAGGTGCAGGCAGATAGAATCTTAGAATTTTTTGTTCTATGTCAATGCAGGGGATTTGGAGCTCTGTATCAGAAAATCATATATGCAAATATATGTGTGGAGTCACAAATTAATTCTTTATTATTTTATTCATTTGCTAATTATGTCTCTTAATAACAACAGATATTTTATAAATGGGAGAAATGTGTGGAGGACCACCTATCACACAGTGGTATAGAAGATAGATCACATTGGTGTGCACCACCTAAGTAAGTTATATGTTGGAGGAAGCGAGGGAGAGAGGAAAATAGTCTGATCTATATTTAATATGTAACTTTTATTAATATACATTAAAATTTACAATTGAACTAAAATTCAATGTTGCAATCGAGTATGTGTGAGTGACCCCCAAACTCGCATACTCTTTGGCCATATAACCAGTGTAGCAATTTATGGTGCTGTGAATTCACATTAAATTGTGTGCTGCCAGCTTCGGTCACAGTGGCAGGCACATAATTCTGTGCTGCCTGGGCTAGCAAGGAGCGCACTATGAATGGGTTTAGGCTGCCGTCATAACAATAAGCCGTGAGGGACCCTCCAAAGATGGTCAGTGAGCATGTCAATTGTATCACAATAGTAGACAGTCAAGTGTACTGTCAGACTGTCTCACTATAATTAAATTCTAACATGTGTTAATAAGTGCGTTGCCGTGCGGTTGGCATACAGCACGGTGTGGATATGTACCAGCCGACTGCTCTCTCACGATGGCGCTCCTGGGTGCCGGAGCAGCAGCGTGGTGGACAGCCGTGGCCGACACAGTGCAACAGCGCCCAGCTGTCAGCCGGTACAGCAATGTCAATGAGCCGTCCAAGTGTCAGGCTCTGCTCCCGACAGTGCGAGACCCAGCGTGTACGCTGTGCCTGAGAGCAAGACGGCAGGAAACTGAGCGCTACACGAACGGGATATCCCTGCAAGAGAAGGACAGTCTTGCAAGGCGAGGACCGCGCTCTACTCCCGCAGGTGGACGGGGCAGCAGCGTGGAGGGGACCGCGCGATAGAATTCAACGGCGATCAGCAGTCGATGCGGCAGGTAAGAGGTAGATCACACCCAGCTGCTGGTGTGAGACACAGCGGGGTGTGTTACGAGCTGCACCGTTGTGCTAGTGGGACAGCTGACGGCTGTCAGTGGGTCCAGTTAGAGAGTGTTGCTAGACTAGTGACCGATTGATTTATGCTGCACAGCTAGAGCCATATGTTACACCATGGATATAAAAAAGTTCTAAGCACCCGACGCGCGTTTCGCCAGCATTCTGGTTCTGGCTTCTTCTAGGGGGACATACTCGATTGCACCATTGAATTTTAGTTCAATTGTCAATTTAAATGTATATTAATAGATCAGACTACTTTCCTCTCTCCCTCCAATATCTGTTTTATAAATGCAAAATGTATGTAACAAGTTTGTAAATCTCCCTCTTACTACTTTTTACTTTAGTTTGATTTTAATAAAGCAGATCCTAATTTGCAGATTAGGTCATTTATTGGGTACCAAGCCAAGGGCGCACAGATTTACCTGTAGTCTGTGGAGGGTCTTTCACAAAATCTCAATAATATTTCCAAGGGAAATCAGAGTCATTAAAGGACCACTCTCAGCAATAATTATACACTGTCTTATGACTAGTGCAGGATCAGAGGGGGCGGAGCATGACAGGGATTTTCTCTTCTGTCAATCACTGTCAGGCTCCGCCCTCTCAAGACCTGCATGAGGCATTATACAGTGGTCAGTTGTACTTATAATATTCCTTTAAAGTACAATTAAAATCCTCAGGGGCGGGGCTTTGACAACTCCCGTCTTTTTTGAAATTGTTAGTGGTTGTCACCGCATTTATTAGATGATAACATTTCTGCTTAACATAAAAAAAAAATCCCAATGACTGCGAGCCCCCGAGGTGTCCACTTCTGTTCAGCCATGGTTACGTTTATGGGAAAGCAGAATAGAAATGAATACGTCAGCCTGTACAGCTCCCAAATGTGTTCACCCAGCTTTCCTAGGTTCCTGAATGGCAGAATGCAATGATATATCCCACTCAAATATAACGCAATGATTAATCATGCAGGTCTCTAGGAAAGCTGGGTGATCACAACATTGAGCGCCATAATGATTGCCATACGGGCTGTCACCCAGCTTTTCCAGAAACATTTGAATAGAATTTGTAAGAAATTGGCAGCTCACCCCGGGGTTGTCACTCTGCTTTCCTAGCATTGGTGTAGTTATTTAGTGATGAGGATAGAGGATATATCTCTGCGTTACTAGACAGGTTTGCCATTCAGGAGGCTAAGAAAGCTGAGTGAAAATCCCAAAGGGGGCTCTAATGGTTGCCATATTGGTTGCCACACAGAGTAAAGAGTTTTAAAGAATTTGTAACAACCAGATAGAATAAGAGGACTCAAAAATTGTGCACATTTTTTTGTTTTTTGACATATAAGATGCCCATCACTTTGTGCACAATATTTAATAAACTTTATTGACCTTTCATTACAGGATCCCTCCCCGCACAATTGATAATCCGCCCATTCGACATAAGGGCATGACCACACATGGCGGAATTCCTCCGCAACTGTCCGCATCCATGCCGCACAGAATCTGCGTTGCAGATTCTGCTGCGGATCTGCACAAAATGTGCAGTACATTGATGCGGACTGGCCGCTGCGGACTGCAGGAAAAGTGCTTCTCTTCTCCCTATCAGTGCAGGATAGAGAGAAGGGACAGCACTTTCCCTAGTGAAAGTAAACGACTTTCATACTTACCGGCCGTTGTCTTGGTGACGCGTCCCTCCTTCGGCATCCAGCCCGACCTCCCTGGATGACGCTCCAGTCCATGTGACCGCTGCAGCCTGTGCTTGGCCTGTGATTGGCTGCAGCCGTCACTTACACTGAATCGTCATCCTGGGAGGCCGGACTGGAGACAGACCCAGGGAGTTCTCGGTAAGTATGAACTTATATATTTTTTTACAGATACATGTATATTGAGATCGGTAGTCACTGTCCCGGGTGCAGAAACAGTTACTGCCGATCGCTTAACTCTTTCAGCACCCTGGACAGTGACTATTTACTGACGTCTCCTAGCAACGCTCCCGTCATTACGGGAGCCCCATTGACTTCCTCAGTCTGGCTGTAGACCTAGAAATACATAGGTCCAGCCAGAATGAAGAAATGTCAAGTTAAAAAAGCAAGACGCATCCGCAGCACACATGACATGTGCATGACAGCTGCGGACTTCATTGCGGAACTTTGAATCTCCATTGAAGTCAATGGAGAAATTCCGCCATGAGTCCGCCACTGCTCCGCAACAGACAGAGCATGCTGCGGACACCAAATTCCGCTCCGCAGCCTCTGCTCCGCAGCGGAATTGTACGCATCGTGTAAACGAACACTGCTAAATTAAAGTGAAAGTCAATGGAGAAACGGCTCCGCTGCGGATTAACGCTGCGGAGTGTCCGCAGCGGAATTTAAGTGAAATTCCGCTATGTGTGAACCCGCCCTAACTCTAGAACTTGTGGCTCACCAGCTCTTTCAAGACTACAACTCCCATCATGTCCTGACAGCCTGGAGAGCCACAGGTCAGGGCGCACTGTTCTAGAAGGTGATTGGTTACTTTGGCGACACTTTTTGATCATTCCACCAAATCCTAATAAATTCCCGCAGCTCTCGTAAAATAATGGCCGTCGGCTGCCCATCAGGTTTTGGAAATTTGCCCCAAAAAAGCAGCAGTGTAATGAACGCCCATCCCTGGTTGGAGATGTTTTATTTTCATGCTGAAGATCTCATGTCACACAGCGAAGAATCAAACCAGTAAATGATCCGCACCAGCTAAAAAGAGCTTTGAAATTATGGACAATTCATCCTTAAAGGAGTTCTCCGGAGAGAAAAAAATGTGTGTAATATCCTCAGGACAGGCCTTAAATATGTGATTGGTCGGGATACGAGTCCCGGCGCCCCCGATCAGCTGTTTTGAAGGGGCCGCGGTGCGTGTGCGAGTTCTGTGTCCTCTTTATTCCTTTCACTGCTCCGTACTGTAGAGCGCCGACACACTTATAGTGGTGGTTCACAGTATTGCAGCCTTCTCCTACTTATTTGAATCGGTGAACGGCTGTAATACTGTGAACCGCCGCTTTAAGTGTGTTGACGTTTATTGAGCAGCGTGAGCGATAAAGGAGAAGCAGCGCTCGCACCAGCGCCGGAGCCCCTTCAAAACAGTTGATCGGGGGGTGTCAAGCGTCAGACCCCCACCGATCAGCTATTAAGGATATTCCATCAATTTTATCTCTCCATTTAATGAGGATTAACCCTTAAAAATAACTAAAATCCCCATCAAAAGGCGTCGTTCTCATCTGCCTTTTAAAAAATTATATTCCGCATTTTCTTAGTTACATATGTTTCTGGAAAAGCCGGATAGAAACCAGTATAGCCGCCATTATGGTTCCCAATGTCCTTTGTCAGCCAGCTTTTCCAGATTCCTGAATGGTTAGTTAGGTACAAATACACCCCTCTCCAATATTGATTCATATGGAGGCAGATTTGCCATTCAGAATTCTAGGAAAGCTGGGTGGAATATGCTGTAACAATGGCCATATTTGTCATGACTCAGCTTTCATAGAGTCCTAACGAACAAATTAGCATAGTAGTGAGTAAACGGGTGATGTATCTTAGCATAACGTGACAAGATTGCCATTCAGGAGGCTAGTAAAGCTGGGTGCCAACCCCTATGGAAGGTGTAAAGGTCTTACTGTGTGTCACCAAACTTTTCCAGAAACAGAGACAACTAAGGAACGGTTAAATAAAATATTTAACAAACTGACAGCTTCCATTAGAGTTGTCACCCAGCTTTCCCAGAGTCCTGAAAGACAAATCATCCTAGTAATGAGGGTATATTACTACATAACTAGACTAGTTAGCAGTTCAGAAGGCTAGTAAAGCCGAGTAACAACCTCTATGTGATCTATAAAGGCCGTAATGGTTGACACCCAGCTTTCCCAGAAATAGATAAAACGAAGGAAAAGCTGAGTACTATGGACTGGTGAAATAGGGGGAATGCTCTTTAATGTATATAAACCTAACCCAGCGCCGTGGATCGGGTCCTGTGTATATATATGCATATGGTTGTATGGGGTCCAGTGTGCTCAGGGTCTTGTCACCATCTTGTCGTCATTCTGGAAGACGGGGGGAAACCGATACTGAACATCTTCCCGTAGAACTGTCTTTATTACCAGTCCCGCCATTTTAACGTGGTCCGGATACTCTCCGACATTCGTGCATTCGATAGGCGCACATGTAAAATATTCCTGCAAACAGAAAAAAGCGTGAAAAATGAGCAGGGAAGATGGAGAAATGCGCAAAACAAGACTCATGTAATATTAATAATCTTTATATGGCACCAACATATATGAAGAATGTGACGGGCGATTATGGTAATAGAATTACTGTATAATGAAAAGTTCTGTTACTTCAATTTCTAACCATTTCCAAGATCCGTGCTTGCTGTCAGTGGATAGATACATTCTTGTTTACATCGAGAGGCTGAAACGTCCCAATACGAAGAGTTTACTCCAATTATATCCCATCTAGGCACCGCTCTGTTATCCAAATAGACTTCACTACATACTGATACTTTTTAACTGCACTGATACAGTGTAACAAACTAAGGCATATGACATTTTTTTCCATGTAGCTCCAGCCTTTTTCTACAGCTGATATCCACTGTTACTTGTTCTCAGAACTTACCTGCAAAGAAGGTCATAAGCAAAGCTACCCAGCCCAAGATGTAGGACCAAGAGAAACGCCAGTCGCCAAACCGCTTTCCCAGAAAATTTACCGTTACTCCAGTGTAAATCGCCATCGCCAGGAGCACAAAAAGAGCTGTGGACATAAAGATGAAAGTGTCAGTATAAGGCTCTGTGCACACATAAAATAAAAACGCCTCAAAATACGGAGCTGTTTTCAAGGGAAAACAGCTCCTGATTTTCAGCCATTTTTAAATCAAAGTCGCGTTATTCGCAGCGTTTTTAACGGCCGTATTTGGAGCTGTTTTTCTCTAGAGTCTATAAAAGACAGCTACATAAACAGCTGAAGAAGTGACCTGCCACGTAAAAACGCCCCGTCGGAACAGAACGGCGTTTTTCCCACTGAAATCAATGGGCAGATGTTTGGAGGCGTTCTGCTTCCGATACTTCAGCCGTTTTTCGGGACGTTTACGGTCCGAACAACGGCTGAAAACACTCTGTGTAAAATACTGCCACCTATGCACAAAAGTATAACTACTATAAGGGTATGTTCACACGGCGGGGGTCCGTAACGGCTGAAATTACGGGGATGTTTCAGCCTGAAAACATCCCCGTAATTTCAGCCGTACCGGCATGTGCAGGCGCTTGAACGCCGCGTCAATTACGGCCGTAATTAGCGCTGCTATTCATTGGAGTCAATGAATAGTGGCTCCAATTACGGCCAAAGAAGTGACAGGTCACTTCTTCTACGCGGGCGTCTATTTACGCGCCGTCATTTGACAGCGGCGCGTAAATATACGCCTCGTGTGAACAGACAAACGTCTGCCCATTGCTTTCAATGGGCAGATGTTTGTCAGCGCTATTTTCGGGCGTAATTCGGGGCAAAAACGCCCGATTTACGTCCGTAAATAGGCCGTGTGAACATACCCTCATACTGCCTCCTATATACAAGCATATAACTACTATAATACTGCTCCCTATATACAAGAATATAACTACAATAATACTGTCTCCTATATACAAGAATATAACTACTATAATACTGCTCCTATATACAAGAATATAACTACTATAATACTGCCCCCTATATAAAAGAATATAACTACTATAATACTGCTCCTATATACAACAATATAACTACTATAATACTGCCCCTATATACAAGAATATAACTACTATAATACTGCCCCCTATATACAAGAATATAACTACTATAATACTGCCCCTATATACAAGAATATAACTACTATAATACTGCCCCCTATATACAAGAATATAACTACTATAATACTGCCCCCTATATAAAAGAATATAACTACTATAATACTGCTCCTATATACAACAATATAACTACTATAATACTGCCCCTATATACAAGAATATAACTACTATAATACTGCCTCCGATATACAAGAATATAACTACTATAATACTGCCTCTATATACAAGAATATAACTACTATAACACTGCCCCCTATATACAAGAATATAACTACTATAATACTGCCTCCTATATACAAGCATATAACTACTATAATACTGCTCCTATATACAAGAATATAACTACTATAATACTGCTCCTATATACAAGACTATAACTACTATAATACTGCCTCTATATACAAGAATATAACTACTATAATACTGCTCCTATATACAAGAATATAACTACTATAATACTGCCCCCTATATACAAGAATATAACTATTATAATACTGCTCCTATATACAAGAATATAACTACTATAATACTGCCCCTATATACAAGAATATAACTACTATAATACTGCTCCTATATACAAGAATATAACTACTATAATACTGCCTCCTATATACAAGAATATAACTACTATAATACTGCCCCTATATACAAGAATATAACTACAATAATACTGTTCCCTATATACAAGAATATAACAACTATAATACTGCCACCTATATACAAGAATATTACTACTATAATGCTGCTCCTATATACAATAATATAACTACTATAATACTGCCCCTATATACAAAAATATAACTACTATAATACTGCTCCTATATACAAGAATATAACTACTATAATACTGCCCCTATATACAAAAATATAACTACTTTAATACTGCCCCTATATACAGGAATATAACTACTATAATACTGCCCCCTATATACAAGAGTATAACTACTATAATACTGCTCCTATATACAAGAATATAACTACTATAGTACTGCTCCTATATACAAGAATATAACTACTATAATACTGCCCCTATATACAAGAATATAACTACTATAATACTGCCCCCTATATACAAGAATATCACTACTATAATACTGCAACTATATACAAGAATATAACTACTATAATACTGCTCCTATATACAAGAATATAACTACTATAATACTGCTCCTATATACAAGAATATAACTACTATAATACTGCCCCCTATGTACAAGAATATAACTACTATAATACTGCAACTATATACAAGAATATAACTACTGTAATACTGCCCCCTAGATACAAGAATATAACTACTAAAATACTGCCCCTACATACAAGAATATAACTACTATAATACTGCTCCCTATATACAAGAATATAACTACTAAAATACTGCCCCTACATACAAGAATATAACTACTATAATACTGCTCCCTATATACAAGAATATAACTACTATAATACTGCTCCTATATACAAGAACATAACTACTATAATACTGCCCCTATATACAAGAATATAACTACTATAATACTGCCCCCTATATACAAGAATATAACTACTATAATACTGCCACTATATACAAGAATATAACTGCTATAATACTGCCCCTGTATACAAGAATATAACTACTATAATACTGCTCCTATATACAAGAATATAACTACTATAATACTGCCCCCTATATACAAGAATATAACTACTATAATACTGCCCCCTATATACAAGAATATAACTACTATAATACTGCTCCTATATACAAGAATATAACTACTATAATACTGCTCCTATATACAAGAATATAACTACTATAATACTGCCCCTATATACAAGAATATAACTACTATAATACTGCTCCTATGTACAAGAATATAACTACTATAATACTGCCCCTATGTACAAGAATATAACTACTATAATAATGCCTCCTATATACAAGAATATAACTACTATAATACTGCTCCTATATACAAGAATATAACTACTATAATACTGCCCCCTATATACAGGAATATAACTACTATAATACTGCTCCTATATACAAGAGTATAACTACTATAATACTGCCCCTATATACAAGAATATAACTACTATAATACTGCTCCTATATACAAGAATATAACTACTATAATACTGCTCCCTATATACAAGATTATAACTACTATAATACTGCCCCTATATACAAGAATATAACTACTATAATACTGCCCCTATATACAAGAATATAACTACTATAATACTGCCCCTATATACAAGAATATAACTACTATAATACTGCCCCTATATACAAAAATATAACTACTATAATACTTCTCCTATATACAAGAATATAACTACTATAATACTGCTCCTATATACAAGAATATAACTACTATAATACTGCCCCTATATACAAGAATATAACTACTATAATACTGCCCCTATATACAAGAATATAACTACTATAATACTGCCTCCTATATACAAGAATATAACTACTATAATACTGCCCCTATATACAAGAATATAACTACTATAATACTGCTCCTGTATACAAGAATAGAACTACTATAATACTGCTCCTATATACAAGAATATAACTACTATAATACTGCTCCTGTATACAAGAATATAACTACTATAATGCTGCCCCCCTATATACAAGAATATAAATACTATAATACTGCCCCCTATATACAAGAATATAACTACTATAATACTGCTCCTATATACAAGAATATAACTACTATAATACTGCTCCTATATACAAGAATATAACTACTATAATACTGCCTCCTATATACAAGAATATAACTACTATAATACTGCTCCCTATATACAAGAATATAACTACTATAATACTGCCTCCTATGTACAAGAATATAACTACTATAATACTGCTCCTATATACAAGAATATAACTACTATAATACTGCTCCTATATACAAGAATATAACTACTATAATACTGCTCCTATATACAAGAATATAACTACTATAATACTGCCCCTATATACAAGAATATAACTACTATAATACTGCCCCTATATACAAGAATATAACTACTATAATACTGCTCCTACATACATGAGTATAACTACTATAATACTACCCCTTATATACAAGAATATAACTACTATAATACTGCCTCCTATATACAAGAATATAACTACTATAATACTGCCCCTATATACAAGAATATAACTACTATAATACTGCTCCTATATACATGAGTATAACTACTATAATACTGCTCCTATATACAAGAATATAACTACTATAATACTGCCCCCTATATACAGGAATATAACTACTATAATACTGCTCCTATATACAAGAGTATAACTACTATAATACTGCCCCTATATACAAGAATATAACTACTATAATACTGCTCCTATATACAAGAATATAACTACTATAATACTGCTCCCTATATACAAGATTATAACTACTATAATACTGCCCCTATATACAAGAATATAACTACTATAATACTGCCCCTATATACAAGAATATAACTACTATAATACTGCCCCTATATACAAGAATATAACTACTATAATACTGCCCCTATATACAAAAATATAACTACTATAATACTGCTCCTATATACAAGAATATAACTACTATAATACTGCTCCTATATACAAGAATATAACTACTATAATACTGCCCCTATATACAAGAATATAACTACTATAATACTGCCCCTATATACAAGAATATAACTACTATAATACTGCCTCCTATATACAAGAATATAACTACTATAATACTGCCCCTATATACAAGAATATAACTACTATAATACTGCTCCTATATACATGAGTATAACTACTATAATACTACCCCTTATATACAAGAATATAACTACTATAATACTGCCTCCTATATACAAGAATATAACTACTATAATACTGCCCCTATATACAAGAATATAACTACTATAATACTGCTCCTATATACATGAGTATAACTACTATAATACTGCCCCTTATATACAAGAATATAACTACTATAATACTGCCTCCTATATACAAGAATATAACTACTATAATACTGCCCCTATATACAAGAATATAACTACTATAATACTGCTCCTATATACAAGAATATAACTACTATAATACTGCCTCTATATACAAGAATATAACTACTATAATACTGCTCCTATATACAAGAATATAACTACTATAATACTGCCCCCTATATACAAGAATATAACTATTATAATACTGCTCCTATATACAAGAATATAACTACTATAATACTGCCCCTATATACAAGAATATAACTACTATAATACTGCTCCTATATACAAGAATATAACTACTATAATACTGCCTCCTATATACAAGAATATAACTACTATAATACTGCCCCTATATACAAGAATATAACTACAATAATACTGCTCCCTATATACAAGAATATAACTACTATAATACTGCCTCCTATATACAAGAATATTACTACTATAATGCTGCTCCTATATACAATAATATAACTACTATAATACTGCCCCTATATACAAAAATATAACTACTATAATACTGCTCCTATATACAAGAATATAACTACTATAATACTGCCCCTATATACAAAATTATAACTACTTTAATACTGCCCCTATATACAGGAATATAACTACTATAATACTGCCCCCTATATACAAGAGTATAACTACTATAATACTGCTCCTATATACAAGAATATAACTACTATAATACTGCCCCCTATATACAAGAATATCACTACTATAATACTGCAACTATATACAAGAATATAACTACTATAATACGGCTCCTATATACAAGAATATAACTACTATAATACTGCTCCTATATACAAGAATATAACTACTATAATACTGCCCCCTATGTACAAGAATATAACTACTATAATACTGCAACTATATACAAGAATATAACTACTGTAATACTGCCCCCTAGATACAAGAATATAACTACTAAAATACTGCCCCTACATACAAGAATATAACTACTATAATACTGCTCCCTATATACAAGAATATAACTACTAAAATACTGCCCCTACATACAAGAATATAACTACTATAATACTGCTCCCTATATACAAGAATATAACTACTATAATACTGCTCCTATATACAAGAACATAACTACTATAATACTGCCCCTATATACAAGAATATAACTACTATAATACTGCCCCCTATATACAAGAATATAACTACTATAATACTGCCACTATATACAAGAATATAACTGCTATAATACTGCCCCTGTATACAAGAATATAACTACTATAATACTGCTCCTATATACAAGAATATAACTACTATAAGGGCATGACCACACATGGCGGAATTCCTCCGCAACTGTCCGCATCAATGCCGCACAGAATCTGCGTTGCAGATTCTGCAGCGGATCTGCACAAAATGTGCAGAAAATTGATGCGGACTGGCCGCTGCGGACTGCAGGAAAAGTGCTTCTCTTCTCCCTATTCAGTGCAGGATAGAGAGAAGGGACAGCACTTTCCCTAGTGAAAGTCAAAGAAATTCATACTTACCGCCCGTTGTCTTGGTGACGCGTCCCTCTTTCGGCATCCGGCCCGACCTCCCTGGATGACGCTCCAGTCCATGTGACCGCTGCAGCCTGTGCTTGGCCTGTGATTGGCTGCAGCCGTCACTTACACTGAAACGTCATCCTGGGAGGCCGGACTGGAGACAGACGCAGGGAGTTCTCGGTAAGTATGAACTTATATTTTTTTTTACAGATACATGTATATTGAGATCGGTAGTCACTGTCCCGGGTGCAGAAACAGTTACTGCCGATCGCGTAACTCTTTCAGCACCCTGGACAGTGACTATTTACAGACGTCTCCTAGCAACGCTCCCGTCATTACGGGAGCCCCATTGACTTCCTCAGTCTGGCTGTAGACCTAGAAATACATAGGTCCAGCCAGAATGAAGAAATGTCATGGTAGTAAAAACAATACGCTCCGCAGCACACATAAGATCTGCGGAATTCATTGCGGAATTTTGACTCTCCATTGAAGTCAATGGAGAAATTCCGCCATGAGTCCGCAACCAGTCCGCCACTGCTCCGCAACAGACAGAGCATGCTGCGGACACCAAATTCCGCTCCGCAGCCTATGCTCCGCAGCGGAATTGTACGCATCGTGTAAACGAACACTGCTAAATTAAAGTGAAAGTCAATGGAGAAACGGCTCCGCTGCGGATTAACGCTGCGGAGTGTCCGCAGCGGAATTTAAGTGAAATTCCGCTATGTGTGAACCCGCCCTAATACTGCCCCCTATATACAAGAATATAACTACTATAATACTGCCCCCTATATACAAGAATATAACTACTATAATACTGCTCCTATATACAAGAATATAACTACTATAATACTGCTCCTATATACAAGAATATAACTACTATAATACTGCCACTATATACAAGAATATAACTACTATAATACTGCTCCTATATACAAGAATATAACTACTATAATACTGCCCCCTATGTACAAGAATATAACTACTATAATAATGCCTCCTATATACAAGAATATAACTACTATAATACTGCCCCTATATACAAGAATATAACTACTATAATACTGCTCCTATATACAAGAATATAACTACTATAATACTGCCCCCTATGTACAAGAATATAACTACTATAATAATGCCTCCTATATACAAGAATATAACTACTATAATACTGCCCCTATATACAAGAATATAACTACTATAATACTGCCCCTATATACAAGAATATAACTACTATAATACTGCCACTATATACAAGAATATAACTACTATAATACTGCTCCTATATACAAGAATATAACTACTATAATACTGCCCCCTATATACAGGAATATAACTACTATAATACTGCTCCTATATACAAGAGTATAACTACTATAATACTGCCCCTATATACAAGAATATAACTACTATAATACTGCTCCTATATACAAGAATATAACTACTATAATACTGCCCCTATATACAAGAATATAACTACTATAATACTGCCCCTATATACAAGAATATAACTACTATAATACTGCCCCTATATACAAGAATATAACTACTATAATACTGTCCCCTATATACAAGAATATAGCTACTATAATACTGCTCCTATATACAAGAATATAACTACTATAATACTGCCCCCTATATACAAGAATATAACTACTATAATACTGCTCCCTATATACAAGAATATAACTACTATAATACTGCCCCCTATATACAAGAATATAACTACTATAATACTGCCTCCTATATACAAGAATATAACTACTATAATACTGTCCCCTATATACAAGAATATAACTACTATAATACTGCCCCCTATGGATGGAGATCTGAGTTCAGCACTCGGTTATGTTTGTCAGTCCCACAGGCAGTGAATGGCGCAGTGGTCACTAACTCTCCATTCACACAGGGGATTTGTGGACCCGCCATCTCGTGATCACGAGGGGTCCTAGCGGTTGGACCCCCAGCGTTCAGACATCCTGGGGATAGGTGATAAATGTTCTCCGTGGGAAAACCCCTGTAATAAGTTCTTGCTCTTTGGTGGACAGTGCGGGGTTATATGGGAACGTTGTGTATGTTTTTACTTACTGGAGATGAAGAACATGATGCCTGCAGCAAATGATCTGTTAAATTTCTGGAAAGTTGTGAAATGCGCAAAGGACAAGATCCCAGCGATGATCCCAGCAAAACAGGCCAATGTGGACAGGATCATGAAGGCTCGTGTGGCGTTCCAATACGCTGGAAGAGAGACATAGATAATCTCTACGGCAAGTACTAAACCCTGCATTGTATAGGGGCCGACACATATACAGGACACACATTCACTCTACAGAGGGCTTGAGCCTTTACACAGCATCCAACCTGAACAAGCAGAGCTTCAGTGTAAAGCATAGTGGAGAGAGCAGTAACTTGCCTTTCTGATCAATCATGAGGCAAATTTTGTTCTCGCAGTTTATAATCGACAATACAGCTACAGCTAAGCTGGAGACCTGGTATGAGGTTCAGCTCTGTTTCTAGGAAAGCTGGGTGACAGTCTATATGATCGCCAGCATAGCTCCCACTGGGACTGTCACCCAGCTTTCCCAAACCCCAGAGTTTCACATCTTCCAGGTCATGTCATGCTGTATTCCCAGCACCAGTATCACTCTATTACTTTGTAGATTTTCTGTTTAGGATTCTAGGAAGCTATAATAGTGGCCATATTGGTCGTCACCCAGCTTTCCCAGAACCAGACATATGTCAGAAAAAATTGCATATCAATTTTAACAACCTGATGGAAAACGGAAGCCCAGAGCCATGGCTACGTACCGATGCTCTCCATCTGCATGTAGCATTTTCCGGTCACACAATATCGCCACAGGCCTTGGTGCGCGAACGCCCCGGACAGTCGATATTGCATCCAGTAGTCGGTGGCGGTGGAGACAACTAAGAGGATGTTACCCACGCAGGCGCAGAAGAGACCGCCACCCATAAAACTGTACATCTTGAGAGCAAGAGATGGTGTCTGCAAAAACAAGTGACATATAGACTTTTCTATAATCATCTGATAATCCAGAATATCTGATAATCCAGCACCTATCAAGTCCTATTGTTCCCGGATTAAAGGATATTTACTGTTTATATACACAGGTGGAGTGGAACTTATTGCAGGTCTGGTATACACAGAAGAGAGGAGGGCCGTAACAAAAATCAAACTATGCGCCATTATGGTGCAGGGGGCCGAAAGGGCCTGGTGGGTTTTTTCCACCACTCCCTTTCCAAAACACTTGGGACAATTCCCCTTCCCCATTTTTGCCAACAATGCAGTTCTTCTGAAGAAGGGAGTCCTAAGTAGGTTCTCACCACCCAATAAAAAAGAGGTGGGACCAACCAGGACTGTGCCCCTTCTCTCGAGGTCCCCGCAGCAGCCGCATGGTCTTCCCCTACACTATCACATTGTAGATTAGCAATGTTGCCAAATTTCACATCGATCTGCGAAACATTTCACCATTTTGGTGCGTACCGCGGCCCAATTGCCCCTTTTCGGCCAATGAAAGACTTAAAAAAAAAAAAAAAAAATCACAATTTTTATAAAACTTTTTGGACACGTTTTCCGAAAGGGGATGTGAAATAGGCTAAAAGTGTGTGAAATGTATCAAACAGCGGTGACGGAATGTTCAATGTGCAACATATTCCTTCGTACCATTTTCACCAAATTTTTTTTTAGACATTATTTTTAAATTGTCCTGATTTTTTTTCTTCTCACATGTGGAGGGGGATGTATTGTCCTGGGAATAGTCGTACATTTTCGGTGCGGACCCATATCGAAAATCTGACGTCTAAACACATTTACGCTACAGTGGTGGCAAAACTGCGACTCTCACTCAGAGAATGATGGGAGTTGTAGTTTTGTCACTACTGGACAGCCACCGGTTGGAGACCACTGAGCCTACACCCATTAAATACCTAGTCAACGTAACTTTTTGTTTGTCTAGAATGTCTTTAATATTAGGACAGGATAATTCCTTTAATCTGGCAATAATAGGATCTGACAAGTGCCGGATTATCAGGCATTGTGGATTATCTGTAACCTCCTGAAAAACTGTTTACCCATTTAATCTGCTCTAATTATTAAAAGTGGTAAAAAAAAAAAAAAGATTAAATCTGTATCAGTTAAAATTCTTATGTAAAGAAAATCTACAGATTTTTTAAATGCACAATATAAAAATTAAAAATAATATATGATACACCGAATAACACAAAACCTGCTGATTGGATTGCTCAGGCTCTGTTCACACCGGCATAATAACTTCTGTTTATAACGGATATTATAGCTATGATCCTGGGGCCCCTATTGATTTGTAATACGGTTCCATATTTTTCTCCTTTTTTTTTTTTTTGACATGAAGAATATCCATGCATATTGTTTTTTCTATATTTTTCTCTCTTTTACATGTAACGGTATTTTTTTATTTTTTATTTTTAAATTATCGAGATTTTAAAACAAAAAATGCATATTATTGATATGGAACAAAAAGTTATGTTTACTTCGCTGCCGATGTTTGTATTTACTTTTTTTTCTCACTTTGTAAAATGAATAAAAAAATTTCCCATAAAAACAAAAAGTTAAATATTTTAAAAAAAAAAACCTTACACTTCCATGTATATTTTATGACCGCTCTTCCAAAAAGAAAAGTCGAAAAATAAAATGTACGTATCATGAACCATGTGCTAGGAATTTGATAGGAATTAAAAAAAAAAAAAAAAAGAATAATAATTCCAAAAAGTTCCGTATAGAACCTATTGTATCCATTAGAATGTTCTGTCATCTTTTGCCACTGTGGCATTAAATACAGCTGCCCGGCACAGGACATATTAGTGGAACATCTCGCAACGTCAATTTTTCTAAAATTCTTTCCGCCTAGTTCTACATCAATTGATTTGGAGGAATCTCTGGAGTTTTAAAATGCAAAAACAAAACTTTAAGTCAGGTGACCAGAGGTATCCTATGGGTCTATAGGGGAAAAGGATGAGCCCCTTACCTGTTTGAGGTGTCCTTAGAGGAGGTAGAGGTTCTCACTGCAACGCCGAGAGGAATCAGACTAGGCTGCCGTCCAAAAAACCCCATGATCCTCTCAACCGTTGTGCATGGTTTCTGTTGACGCAGGTAAAATCTTTTTAGCTCTAGATACCTCCCTCTCTGGGCTGATAGAAAGGGGTCAATAGATCGCACCCCCTGCGCTCGTTGGGTTCCTGATAAAGGTATGTGCTTAGCTGGCACTCTGGCACCATGAATGGATGTGATGAGGGTGACAGTTTTTTCCAGAGAACCAGGCCTCATGGAACAATGACAGATCGGGTTAACCCCTTTATGGCTGACAGATGTTCTCTTTGTGTCAGAGTCCGCACATGACCGGAGAGCTGGACCCTGGGATTGAACTTCATGTGTCACACACGGCTGGAGGGCAAGAGGCCAATGTAGGGGGGGGGGGGGGACATGCTATAAAATAGGGGATGACCTGGATCTTCTTATTGCAATTTATCTATCTATCTATCTATCTATCTATCTATCTATCTATCTATCTATCTATCTATCTATCTATCTATCTCATATCTATCTATCTATCTATCTATCTATCTATCTATCTATCTATCTATCTATCTCATATCTATCTATCTATCTATCTATCTATCTATCTATCTATCTATCTATCTATCTATCTATCTATCTATCTATCTATCTATCTATCTATCTATCTATCCCATATCTATCTATCTATCTATCTATCTATCTATCTATCTATCTATCTATCTATCTATCTATCCCATATCTATCTATCTATCTATCTATCTATCTATCTACCTACCTACCTACCTACCTATCTATCTATCTATCTATCTATCTATCTATCTATCTATCTATCTATCTATCTATCTATCTATCTATCTATCTATCTATCTATCTCATATCTATCTATCTATCTATCTCTGTCTGACTGTCTATCTATCTATTTATCTATAATGCTTGCATGATTTTACAACTTTAAGTACTTGTATAAAAGTTATATACATATAAATACGTAAATAAATAATTCAAAAGATCAATTATTAATTTCTTTGATAATTGTATGCACTTTGGAGAAGTGTCGGATGGGTTGGGTGAGAGACGCATATATAGAAAACAGCAATCTTTATGGTTATAGAAAAAAGATCTACTGCGCTCACTGACTAAAGGAAGAGGATCCTGGTGTAGAACACAAGGTAAAGCTAAGCATAAGAACACATTATCTATCTATCTATCTATCTATCTATCTATCTATCTATCTATCTATCTATCTATCTATCTATCTATCTATCATCTATCTATCTATCTATCTATCTATCTATCTATCTATCTATCTATCTATCTGTCTCATATCTACCTATCTATCTATCTATCTATCTATCTATCTATCTATCTATCTATCTATCTATCTATCTATCTATCTATCTCATATCTATCTATCTATCTATCTATCTATCTATCTATCTATCTATCTATCTATCTATCTCATATCTATCTATCTATCTATCTATCTATCTATCTATCTATCTATCTATCTATCTATCTATCTATCTATCTATCTATCTATCTATCTATCTCATATCTATCTATCTATCTATCTGTCTCATATCTATCTATCTATCTATCTATCTATCTATCTATCTATCTATCTATCTATCTATCTATCTATCTCATATCTATCTATCTATCTATCTATCTATCTATCTATCTATCTATCTATCTATCTATCTATCTATCTGTCTCATATCTACCTATCTATCTATCTATCTATCTATCTATCTATCTATCTATCTATCTATCTATCTATCTACCTATCTATCTATCTATTATCTATCTATCTGTCTCATATCTACCTATCTATCTATCTATCTATCTATCTATCTATCTATCTATCTATCTATCTATCTATCTATTATCTATCTATCTGTCTCATATCTATCTATCTATCTATCTATCTATCTATCTCATATCTATCTATCTATCTATCTATCTATCTATCTATCTATCTATCTATCTATCTATCTATCTATCTATCTATCTATCTATCTATCTATCTATCTCTTTATCTATCTTTTACCTATTTCTTTATCTACATCACTACTATTGATAATTGTCACATTCCTAGATATAATGAATAGGCTAGGCAATACGGTTTATGGATATTTCTCATATCTCCCATCATCTATCAATCACCCATCATCAATCAATCACCCATCATCAATCAATCACCCATCATCAATCAATCTCTTATCATCTATCAATCAATCTCTCATCATCAATCAATCAATCAATCAATCTCTCATCATCTATCAATCTCTCATCATCTATCAATATCTCATCATCTATCAATCTCTCATCATCTATCAATCTCTCATCATCTATCAATCTCTCATCATCTATCAATCTCTCATCATCTATCAATTAATCTCTCATCATCTATCAATCTCTCATCATCTGTCAATCTCTCATCATCTATCAATCTCTCATCATCTATCAATCTCTCATCATCTATCAATCAATCTCTCATCATCTATCAATCTCTCATCATCTGTCAATCTCTCATCATCAATCAATCTCACATCATCTATCAATCTCTCATCATCTATCAATCTCTCATCATCTATCAATCTCCCATCATCTGTCAATCTCACATCATCTATCAATCTCTCATCATCTATCAATCTCTCATCATCTATCAATCTCCCATCATCTGTCAATCTCACATCATCTATCAATATCTCATCATCTATCAATCTCACATCATCTATCAATCTCTCATCATCTATCAATATCTCATCATCTATCAATCTCTCATCATGTGTCAATATCTCATCATCTATCAATCTCTCATCATCTGTCAATCTCACATCATCTATCAATCTCTCATCATCTATCAATATCTCATCATCTGTCAATCTCTCATCATGTGTCAATATCTCATCATCTATCAATCTCTCATCATCTATCAATCTCTCATCATCTGTCAATCTCTCATCATCTATCAATCTCCCATCATCAATCAATCTCCCATCATCAATCAATCTCTCATCTATCAATCTCTCATCATCTATCAATCTCTATCTCTCATCCTCTATCAATCTCCCATCATCTATCAATCTCTCATCATCTATCAATCTCTCATCATCTGTCAATATCTCATCATTTATCAATTAATCTCCCATCATCTATCAATCAATCTCTCATCCTCTATCAATCTCTCATCATCTATCAATCTCTCATCATCTGTCAATATCTCATCATTTATCAATTAATCTCCCATCATCTATCTATCAATCACCCATCATCAATCAATCTCTCATCATCTGTCAATATCTCATCATTTATCAATTAATCTCCCATCATCTATCTATCAATCACCCATCATCAATCAATCTCTCATCATCTGTCAATCTCCCATCATCTATCAATCTCCCATCATCTATCAATCTCTCCATCATCTATCAATCAATCTCTCATCATCTATCAATCAATCTCTCATCATCTATCAATCTCTCATCCTCTATCAATCTCCCATCATCTATCAATCTCCCATCCTCTATCAATCTCCCATCATCTATCAATCTCCCATCATCTATCAATCTCTCATCCTCTATCAATCTCTCATCATCAATCAATCTCTCATCATCTATCAATCTCTCATCATCTGTCAATATCTCATCATTTATCAATTAATCTCTCATCATCTATCAATCCTCATCATCTATCAATCTCTCATCATCTATCAATCAATCTCTCATCTATCAATCAATCAATCTCTCATCATCTATCAATCTCCCATCATCTATCAATCTCTCATCCTCTATCACTCTCATCATTTATCAATCTCTCATCCTCTATCAATCTCTCATCATCTGTCAATCTCTCATCATCTGTCAATCTCTCATCATCTGTCAATCTCTCATCATTTATCAATTAATCTCCCATCATCTATCAATCTCTCATCATCTATCAATCTCTCATCATCATCAATCAATCTCTCATCATCTATCAATCTCTCATCATCTATCAATCTCTCATCTATGAATCAATCTCTCATCATCTATCAATCTCTCATCATCTGTCAATCTCTCATCATCTATCAATCTCACATCATCTATCAATCTCTAATCATCTATCAATATCTCATCATCTATCAATCTCTCATCATGTGTCAATATCTCATCATCTATCAATCTCTCATCATCTGTCATCTCTCATCATCTATCAATCTCTCATTCATCTATCAATCTCCCATCATCAATCATCTCTCATCATCTATCAATCTCTCATCTATCAATCTCTATCTCTCATCCTCTATCATCTCCTATCATCTATCAATCTCTCATCATCTATCAATATCTCCCATCATCTATCAATCTCCCATCATCAATTAATCTCCCATCATCTATCAATCAATCTCTCATCATCTATCAATCTCTCATCATCTATCAATCTCCATCATCTATCAATCTCCCATCATCTACATCCTCATCATCTATCAATCAATCTCTCATCAATCTATCAATCAATCAATCTCTCATCCTCTATCAATCTCTCATCATCTATCAATCTCTCATCATCTGTCAATATCTCATCATTTATCAATTAATCTCCCATCATCTATCTATCAATCACCCATCATCAATCAATCTCTCATCATCTATCAATCTCACATCATCTATCAATCTCCCATCATCTATCAATCTCTCATCATCTATCAATCAATCTCTCATCATCTATCAATCAATCTCTCATCATCTATCAATCTCTCATCCTCTATCAATCTCTCATCCTCTATCAATCTCCCATCATCTATCAATCTCTCATCCTCTATCACTCTCATCATTTATCAATCTCTCATCATCTATCAATCAATCTCTCATCATCTATCAATCAATCAATCTCTCATCCTCTATCAATCTCTCATCATCTATCAATCTCTCATCATCTGTCAATATCTCATCATTTATCAATTAATCTCCCATCATCTATCTATCAATCACCCATCATCAATCAATCTCTCATCATCTATCAATCTCTCATCATCTGTCAATCTCTCATCATCTGTCAATCTCCCATCATCTATCAATCTCCCATCATCTATCAATCTCTCATCATCTATCAATCAATCTCTCATCATCTATCAATCAATCTCTCATCATCTATCAATCTCTCATCCTCTATCAATCTCTCATCCTCTATCAATCTCCCATCATCTATCAATCTCTCATCATTTATCAATTAATCTCCCATCATCTATCAATCACCCATCATCAATCAATCAATCAATCAATCTCTCATCTATCAATATCTCATCATCTATCAATCTCCCATCATCTATCAATCTCCCATCATCTATCAATCTCTCATCATCTATCAATCTCTCATCATCTGTCAATATCTCATCATTTATCAATTAATCTCTCATCATCTATCAATCTCTCATCATCTGTCAATATCTCATCATCTATCAATCTCCCATCATCTATCAATCTCTCATCATCTATCAATCTCTCATCATCTGTCAATATCTCATAATTTATCAATTAATCTCTCATCATCTATCAATCTCTCATCATCTATCAATCTCTCATCATCTGTCAATCTCTCATCATCTATCAATCTCTCATCATCTGTCAATCTCTCATCATCTGTCAATCTCTCATCATCTGTCAATCTCTCATCATTTATCAATCTCCCATCATCTATCAATCTCTCATCATTTATCAATTAATCTCCCATCATCTATCAATCACCCATCATCAATCAATCAATCAATCTCTCATCATCTATCAATCTCCCATCATCTATCAATCTCTCATCATCAATCAATCAATCAATCAATCAATCTCTCATCTATCAATATCTCATCATCTATCAATATCTCATCATCTATCAATCTCCCATCATCTATCAATCTCTCATCATCTATCAATCTCTCATCATCTGTCAATATCTCATCATTTATCAATTAATCTCTCATCATCTATCAATCTCTCATCATCTATCAATCTCTCATCATCTATCAATATCTCATCATCTATCAATATCTCATCATCTATCAATATCTCATCATCTATCAATATCTCATTATTTATCAATCTCCCATCATCTATCAATCTCCCATCATCTATCAATCTCCCATCATCTATCAATCTCCCATCATCTATCAATCTCCCATCATCTATCAATCTCTCATCAATCAATCTCCCATCATCTATCAATCTATCATCCTCTATCACTCTCATCATTTATCAATCTCTCATCCTCTATCAATCTCTCATCATCTGTCAATCTCTCATCATCTATCAATCTCTCATCATCTGTCAATCTCTCATCATTTATCAATTAATCTCCCATCATCTATCAATCACCCATCATCAATCAATCAATCTCTCATCATCATCAATCTCTCATCATCTATCAATCTCTCATCATCTATCAATCAATCTCTCATCATCTATCAATCTCCCATCTATCAATCTCTCATCATCAATCAATCAATCTCTCATCATCTATCAATATCTCATCATCTATCAATCTCCCATCATCTATCAATCTCTCATCTATCAATCTCTCATCATCTATCAATCTCCCATCATCTATCAATCTCTCATCATCTGTCAATCTCTCATCATCAATCAATCTCTCATCATCTGTCAATATCTCATCATTTATCAATTAATCTCTCATCATCTATCAATCTCTCATCATCAATCAATCTCTCATCATCTATCAATCTCTCATCATCTGTCAATATCTCATCATTTATCAATTAATCTCTCATCATCTATCAATCTCTCATCATCTATCAATCTCTCATCATCTATCAATCTCTCATCATCTGTCAATCTCTCATCATTTATCAATCTCCCATCATCTATCAATCACCCATCATCAATCAATCAATCTCTCATCATCTATTAATCTCCCATCATCTATCAATCTCTCATCATCTATCAATCTCTCATCATCTATCAATCAATCTCTCATCATCAATCAATCTCTCATCATCTATCAATCTCTCATCTTCTATCAATCTCTCATCATCTATCAATCAATCAATCTCCCATCATCTATCAATCTCTCATCCTCTATCACTCTCATCATTTATCAATCTCTCATCATCTATCAATCTCCCATCATCTATCAATCTCCCATCATCTATCAATCTCTCATCATCTATCAATCTCTCATCATCTGTCAATCTCTCATCATCTGTCAATCTCTCATCATTTATCAATTAATCTCCCATCATCTATCAATCACCCATCATCAATCAATCAATCTCTCATCATCAATCAATCAATCTCTCATCATCTATCAATCTCTCATCATCTATCAATCAATCTCTCATCATCTATCAATCTCCCATCTATCAATCTCTCATCATCAATCAATCAATCTCTCATCATCTATCAATATCTCATCATCTATCAATCTCCCATCATCTATCAATCTCTCATCTATCAATCTCTCATCATCTATCAATCTCCCATCATCTATCAATCTCTCATCATCTGTCAATCTCTCATCCTCTATCAATCTCTCATCATCAATCAATCTCTCATCATCTATCAATCTCTCATCATCTGTCAAGATCTCATCATTTATCAATTAATCTCTCATCATCTATCAATCTCTCATCATCTATCAATCTCTCATCATCTATCAATCTCTCATCATCTATCAATCAATCTCTCATCATCTATCAATCTCTCATCATCTGTCAATATCTCATCATTTATCAATTAATCTCTCATCATCTATCAATCTCTCATCATCTATCAATCTCTCATCATCTGTCAATATCTCATCATTTATCAATGAATCTCTCATCATCTATCAATCTCTCATCATCTATCAATCAATCTCTCATCAATCAATCAATCAATCTCTCATCATCTATCAATCTCTCTCTCATCCTCTATCACTCTCATCATTTATCAATCTCTCATCCTCTATCAATCTCTCATCATCTATCAATCTCTCATCATCTGTCAATCTCTCATCATCTGTCAATCTCTCATCATCTGTCAATCTCTCATCATTTATCAATCTCCCATCATCTATCAATCTCTCATCATTTATTAATTAATCTCCCATCATCTATCAATCACCCATCATCAATCAATCAATCTCTCATCATCTATCAATCTCCCATCATCTATCAATCTCTCATCTTCTATCAATCTCTCATCATCTGTCAATCTCTCATCATCAATCAATCAATCTCTCATCATCTATCAATCTCTCATCATCTATCAATCAATCTCTCATCATCTATCAATCTCCCATCTATCAATCTCTCATCATCAATCAATCAATCTCTCATCATC
>NW_027464548.1:0-126695 GCF_050947455.1 Rhinoderma darwinii
AGGTCAATGCGTGGAGTGGACAGAGCAAGCTCTATTTCCATCTCCCTGTTCTAAAAATCCATTTAATATATGGTCCCCAGATAGGGGACGTATCAGATATTAAACTGATAAGAACAGATACTACACTTGATCTTAGCCAAAAGGCCGAGAAGCGATAACCCGAACGGGCCGCGCGTTGCCCGAGCCTGCCCGATACTGCTGTTCAGCCCTTGCAGCGATTCAGCCTACTTCTAGGCAATTCCATGGGGCCCTGCAGGCTCACACACTCACAGCTACACGGGAGGTGAATAAAGGCCGGAGAGGAAGCCAGACAGGATTTGCTTCTTTTGCTTGCACCACAATGCAGTGCTGAAAGAGGAGGAATCTACATAAAAACGCCTTCCTGGCAACGCCCAAATGCCCTGCTGCCATGCAGATAAACACTGGCAGCGGCAGCAAGTGCATGCCCACAGCCACCCCTTGTTCCTTCACACCTTGTATCAGCTGTAATCCAGTCCAGTCCAGTGCTGCCTGCTGAGCAGCACTGACCAACACTGCCTGGGCCCAGGCTTTTATCTCTGAGGCCCCATTATGATGTCAGAAAGCTGGCTCTGGAATCCTGAGGGCTCCACTATGACACGTGCAAAGTTCCGTCTGAACTTTATATAAGACGGTGAGGCTCAGTCAGTCACTCAGTGTTGCCTGAGAGGGCAACACTGCAACAGCCGGCCGCCAGGCTGTCTTTTTTTTGCACAGCTAGTTGCCTCCAGGAGGCCACAAGAGGGAGACAAGGGACTGCAAAATGGAAAATAGGCATCCACCAACTTTACAGACAACTTCTCCTTGCTCCTACAACCTCCATCCTTGCACAGTTTGTTATTCTTCTAGGTAACATAGTAACAAATCCAAATTGCTGCTCTCTTTGTAGGCAAGCAAGGCTTTGTTGCAACTGCAATTCTTACTTCTTCTTGAAATGTAGGGACGACAGTACATTCCATCACATCCATCTAGAGTACACAGGTAGGTCCATTGTGGCGGGCAGGCGAGCGGGCGGGCTGCTTTATTGGCTGTTTGCTGTTCCCCTACTCCACTCCACTATTTGACTGTTGTGCTGCATCAATCAATCAATCAATCAATCAATCAATCAATCAGTGGCTGGCTCAGGTGCAGCTCTTTAACTTACCTAAAAGGGAGGGCGGAGAGAAGACAAGGAAGGTGAATGAGGTGTTCCAATGTGAAATGCCGGAAACACAGAAACACAGACGACACACAACAAGAGGTGGCAATCTATTCATTAATTGCATTTAATCAATGAGCTCATTATCACTCATGCATTGTCCAACAGGTGTTGAAATAATGGGATTAAAAGGGGAGATCCCTTCAGAAAGACAGAAACAATAGCAAAGACAAAAAACACTTTTGGAATCTGCTTTTAGTCAACACATAAGGAAAGGGTGCACCGGTCCTGGAAATACTGCAATACCAGGTCAATGCGTGGAGTGGACAGAGCAAGCTCTATTTCCATCTCCCTGTTCTAAAAATCCATTTAATATATGGTCCCCAGATAGGGGACGTATCAGATATTAAACTGATAAGAACAGATACTACACTTGATCTTAGCCAAAAGGCCGAGAAGCGATAACCCGAACGGGCCGCGCGTTGCCCGAGCCTGCCCGATACTGCTGTTCAGCCCTTGCAGCGATTCAGCCTACTTCTAGGCAATTCCATGGGGCCCTGCAGGCTCACACACTCACAGCTACACGGGAGGTGAATAAAGGCCGGAGAGGAAGCCAGACAGGATTTGCTTCTTTTGCTTGCACCACAATGCAGTGCTGAAAGAGGAGGAATCTACATAAAAACGCCTTCCTGGCAACGCCCAAATGCCCTGCTGCCATGCAGATAAACACTGGCAGCGGCAGCAAGTGCATGCCCACAGCCACCCCTTGTTCCTTCACACCTTGTATCAGCTGTAATCCAGTCCAGTCCAGTGCTGCCTGCTGAGCAGCACTGACCAACACTGCCTGGGCCCAGGCTTTTATCTCTGAGGCCCCATTATGATGTCAGAAAGCTGGCTCTGGAATCCTGAGGGCTCCACTATGACACGTGCAAAGTTCCGTCTGAACTTTATATAAGACGGTGAGGCTCAGTCAGTCACTCAGTGTTGCCTGAGAGGGCAACACTGCAACAGCCGGCCGCCAGGCTGTCTTTTTTTTGCACAGCTAGTTGCCTCCAGGAGGCCACAAGAGGGAGACAAGGGACTGCAAAATGGAAAATAGGCATCCACCAACTTTACAGACAACTTCTCCTTGCTCCTACAACCTCCATCCTTGCACAGTTTGTTATTCTTCTAGGTAACATAGTAACAAATCCAAATTGCTGCTCTCTTTGTAGGCAAGCAAGGCTTTGTTGCAACTGCAATTCTTACTTCTTCTTGAAATGTAGGGACGACAGTACATTCCATCACATCCATCTAGTGTACACAGGTAGGTCCATTGTGGCGGGCAGGCGAGCGGGCGGGCTGCTTTATTGGCTGTTTGCTGTTCCCCTACTCCACTCCACTATTTGACTGTTGTGCTGCATCAATCAATCAATCAATCAATCAATCAATCAATCAATCAATCAATCAATCAATCAATCAGTGGCTGGCTCAGGTGCAGCTCTTTAACTTACCTAAAAGGGAGGGCGGAGAGAAGACAAGGAAGGTGAATGAGGTGTTCCAATGTGAAATGCCGGAAACACAGAAACACAGACGACACACAACAAGAGGTGGCAATCTATTCATTAATTGCATTTAATCAATGAGCTCATTATCACTCATGCATTGTCCAACAGGTGTTGAAATAATGGGATTAAAAGGGGAGATCCCTTCAGAAAGACAGAAACAATAGCAAAGACAAAAAACACTTTTGGAATCTGCTTTTAGTCAACACATAAGGAAAGGGTGCACCGGTCCTGGAAATACTGCAATACCAGGTCAATGCGTGGAGTGGACAGAGCAAGCTCTATTTCCATCTCCCTGTTCTAAAAATCCATTTAATATATGGTCCCCAGATAGGGGACGTATCAGATATTAAACTGATAAGAACAGATACTACACTTGATCTTAGCCAAAAGGCCGAGAAGCGATAACCCGAACGGGCCGCGCGTTGCCCGAGCCTGCCCGATACTGCTGTTCAGCCCTTGCAGCGATTCAGCCTACTTCTAGGCAATTCCATGGGGCCCTGCAGGCTCACACACTCACAGCTACACGGGAGGTGAATAAAGGCCGGAGAGGAAGCCAGACAGGATTTGCTTCTTTTGCTTGCACCACAATGCAGTGCTGAAAGAGGAGGAATCTACATAAAAACGCCTTCCTGGCAACGCCCAAATGCCCTGCTGCCATGCAGATAAACACTGGCAGCGGCAGCAAGTGCATGCCCACAGCCACCCCTTGTTCCTTCACACCTTGTATCAGCTGTAATCCAGTCCAGTCCAGTGCTGCCTGCTGAGCAGCACTGACCAACACTGCCTGGGCCCAGGCTTTTATCTCTGAGGCCCCATTATGATGTCAGAAAGCTGGCTCTGGAATCCTGAGGGCTCCACTATGACACGTGCAAAGTTCCGTCTGAACTTTATATAAGACGGTGAGGCTCAGTCAGTCACTCAGTGTTGCCTGAGAGGGCAACACTGCAACAGCCGGCCGCCAGGCTGTCTTTTTTTTGCACAGCTAGTTGCCTCCAGGAGGCCACAAGAGGGAGACAAGGGACTGCAAAATGGAAAATAGGCATCCACCAACTTTACAGACAACTTCTCCTTGCTCCTACAACCTCCATCCTTGCACAGTTTGTTATTCTTCTAGGTAACATAGTAACAAATCCAAATTGCTGCTCTCTTTGTAGGCAAGCAAGGCTTTGTTGCAACTGCAATTCTTACTTCTTCTTGAAATGTAGGGACGACAGTACATTCCATCACATCCATCTAGTGTACACAGGTAGGTCCATTGTGGCGGGCAGGCGAGCGGGCGGGCTGCTTTATTGGCTGTTTGCTGTTCCCCTACTCCACTCCACTATTTGACTGTTGTGCTGCATCAATCAATCAATCAATCAATCAATCAATCAATCAATCAATCAATCAATCAATCAATCAATCAGTGGCTGGCTCAGGTGCAGCTCTTTAACTTACCTAAAAGGGAGGGCGGAGAGAAGACAAGGAAGGTGAATGAGGTGTTCCAATGTGAAATGCCGGAAACACAGAAACACAGACGACACACAACAAGAGGTGGCAATCTATTCATTAATTGCATTTAATCAATGAGCTCATTATCACTCATGCATTGTCCAACAGGTGTTGAAATAATGGGATTAAAAGGGGAGATCCCTTCAGAAAGACAGAAACAATAGCAAAGACAAAAAACACTTTTGGAATCTGCTTTTAGTCAACACATAAGGAAAGGGTGCACCGGTCCTGGAAATACTGCAATACCAGGTCAATGCGTGGAGTGGACAGAGCAAGCTCTATTTCCATCTCCCTGTTCTAAAAATCCATTTAATATATGGTCCCCAGATAGGGGACGTATCAGATATTAAACTGATAAGAACAGATACTACACTTGATCTTAGCCAAAAGGCCGAGAAGCGATAACCCGAACGGGCCGCGCGTTGCCCGAGCCTGCCCGATACTGCTGTTCAGCCCTTGCAGCGATTCAGCCTACTTCTAGGCAATTCCATGGGGCCCTGCAGGCTCACACACTCACAGCTACACGGGAGGTGAATAAAGGCCGGAGAGGAAGCCAGACAGGATTTGCTTCTTTTGCTTGCACCACAATGCAGTGCTGAAAGAGGAGGAATCTACATAAAAACGCCTTCCTGGCAACGCCCAAATGCCCTGCTGCCATGCAGATAAACACTGGCAGCGGCAGCAAGTGCATGCCCACAGCCACCCCTTGTTCCTTCACACCTTGTATCAGCTGTAATCCAGTCCAGTCCAGTGCTGCCTGCTGAGCAGCACTGACCAACACTGCCTGGGCCCAGGCTTTTATCTCTGAGGCCCCATTATGATGTCAGAAAGCTGGCTCTGGAATCCTGAGGGCTCCACTATGACACGTGCAAAGTTCCGTCTGAACTTTATATAAGACGGTGAGGCTCAGTCAGTCACTCAGTGTTGCCTGAGAGGGCAACACTGCAACAGCCGGCCGCCAGGCTGTCTTTTTTTTGCACAGCTAGTTGCCTCCAGGAGGCCACAAGAGGGAGACAAGGGACTGCAAAATGGAAAATAGGCATCCACCAACTTTACAGACAACTTCTCCTTGCTCCTACAACCTCCATCCTTGCACAGTTTGTTATTCTTCTAGGTAACATAGTAACAAATCCAAATTGCTGCTCTCTTTGTAGGCAAGCAAGGCTTTGTTGCAACTGCAATTCTTACTTCTTCTTGAAATGTAGGGACGACAGTACATTCCATCACATCCATCTAGTGTACACAGGTAGGTCCATTGTGGCGGGCAGGCGAGCGGGCGGGCTGCTTTATTGGCTGTTTGCTGTTCCCCTACTCCACTCCACTATTTGACTGTTGTGCTGCATCAATCAATCAATCAATCAATCAATCAATCAATCAATCAATCAATCAATCAATCAATCAATCAGTGGCTGGCTCAGGTGCAGCTCTTTAACTTACCTAAAAGGGAGGGCGGAGAGAAGACAAGGAAGGTGAATGAGGTGTTCCAATGTGAAATGCCGGAAACACAGAAACACAGACGACACACAACAAGAGGTGGCAATCTATTCATTAATTGCATTTAATCAATGAGCTCATTATCACTCATGCATTGTCCAACAGGTGTTGAAATAATGGGATTAAAAGGGGAGATCCCTTCAGAAAGACAGAAACAATAGCAAAGACAAAAAACACTTTTGGAATCTGCTTTTAGTCAACACATAAGGAAAGGGTGCACCGGTCCTGGAAATACTGCAATACCAGGTCAATGCGTGGAGTGGACAGAGCAAGCTCTATTCCCATCTCCCTGTTCTAAAAATCCATTTAATATATGGTCCCCAGATAGGGGACGTATCAGATATTAAACTGATAAGAACAGATACTACACTTGATCTTAGCCAAAAGGCCGAGAAGCGATAACCCGAACGGGCCGCGCGTTGCCCGAGCCTGCCCGATACTGCTGTTCAGCCCTTGCAGCGATTCAGCCTACTTCTAGGCAATTCCATGGGGCCCTGCAGGCTCACACACTCACAGCTACACGGGAGGTGAATAAAGGCCGGAGAGGAAGCCATACAGGATTTGCTTCTTTTGCTTGCACCACAATGCAGTGCTGAAAGAGGAGGAATCTACATAAAAACGCCTTCCTGGCAACGCCCAAATGCCCTGCTGCCATGCAGATAAACACTGGCAGCGGCAGCAAGTGCATGCCCACAGCCACCCCTTGTTCCTTCACACCTTGTATCAGCTGTAATCCAGTCCAGTCCAGTGCTGCCTGCTGAGCAGCACTGACCAACACTGCCTGGGCCCAGGCTTTTATCTCTGAGGCCCCATTATGATGTCAGAAAGCTGGCTCTGGAATCCTGAGGGCTCCACTATGACACGTGCAAAGTTCCGTCTGAACTTTATATAAGACGGTGAGGCTCAGTCAGTCACTCAGTGTTGCCTGAGAGGGCAACACTGCAACAGCCGGCCGCCAGGCTGTCTTTTTTTTGCACAGCTAGTTGCCTCCAGGAGGCCACAAGAGGGAGACAAGGGACTGCAAAATGGAAAATAGGCATCCACCAACTTTACAGACAACTTCTCCTTGCTCCTACAACCTCCATCCTTGCACAGTTTGTTATTCTTCTAGGTAACATAGTAACAAATCCAAATTGCTGCTCTCTTTGTAGGCAAGCAAGGCTTTGTTGCAACTGCAATTCTTACTTCTTCTTGAAATGTAGGGACGACAGTACATTCCATCACATCCATCTAGTGTACACAGGTAGGTCCATTGTGGCGGGCAGGCGAGCGGGCGGGCTGCTTTATTGGCTGTTTGCTGTTCCCCTACTCCACTCCACTATTTGACTGTTGTGCTGCATCAATCAATCAATCAATCAATCAATCAATCAATCAATCAATCAATCAATCAATCAATCAATCAATCAGTGGCTGGCTCAGGTGCAGCTCTTTAACTTACCTAAAAGGGAGGGCGGAGAGAAGACAAGGAAGGTGAATGAGGTGTTCCAATGTGAAATGCCGGAAACACAGAAACACAGACGACACACAACAAGAGGTGGCAATCTATTCATTAATTGCATTTAATCAATGAGCTCATTATCACTCATGCATTGTCCAACAGGTGTTGAAATAATGGGATTAAAAGGGGAGATCCCTTCAGAAAGACAGAAACAATAGCAAAGACAAAAAACACTTTTGGAATCTGCTTTTAGTCAACACATAAGGAAAGGGTGCACCGGTCCTGGAAATACTGCAATACCAGGTCAATGCGTGGAGTGGACAGAGCAAGCTCTATTTCCATCTCCCTGTTCTAAAAATCCATTTAATATATGGTCCCCAGATAGGGGACGTATCAGATATTAAACTGATAAGAACAGATACTACACTTGATCTTAGCCAAAAGGCCGAGAAGCGATAACCCGAACGGGCCGCGCGTTGCCCGAGCCTGCCCGATACTGCTGTTCAGCCCTTGCAGCGATTCAGCCTACTTCTAGGCAATTCCATGGGGCCCTGCAGGCTCACACACTCACAGCTACACGGGAGGTGAATAAAGGCCGGAGAGGAAGCCAAACAGGATTTGCTTCTTTTGCTTGCACCACAATGCAGTGCTGAAAGAGGAGGAATCTACATAAAAACGCCTTCCTGGCAACGCCCAAATTCCCTGCTGCCATGCAGATAAACACTGGCAGCGGCAGCAAGTGCATGCCCACAGCCACCCCTTGTTCCTTCACACCTTGTATCAGCTGTAATCCAGTCCAGTCCAGTGCTGCCTGCTGAGCAGCACTGACCAACACTGCCTGGGCCCAGGCTTTTATCTCTGAGGCCCCATTATGATGTCAGAAAGCTGGCTCTGGAATCCTGAGGGCTCCACTATGACACGTGCAAAGTTCCGTCTGAACTTTATATAAGACGGTGAGGCTCAGTCAGTCACTCAGTGTTGCCTGAGAGGGCAACACTGCAACAGCCGGCCGCCAGGCTGTCTTTTTTTTGCACAGCTAGTTGCCTCCAGGAGGCCACAAGAGGGAGACAAGGGACTGCAAAATGGAAAATAGGCATCCACCAACTTTACAGACAACTTCTCCTTGCTCCTACAACCTCCATCCTTGCACAGTTTGTTATTCTTCTAGGTAACATAGTAACAAATCCAAATTGCTGCTCTCTTTGTAGGCAAGCAAGGCTTTGTTGCAACTGCAATTCTTACTTCTTCTTGAAATGTAGGGACGACAGTACATTCCATCACATCCATCTAGTGTACACAGGTAGGTCCATTGTGGCGGGCAGGCGAGCGGGCGGGCTGCTTTATTGGCTGTTTGCTGTTCCCCTACTCCACTCCACTATTTGACTGTTGTGCTGCATCAATCAATCAATCAATCAATCAATCAATCAATCAATCAATCAATCAATCAATCAATCAATCAGTGGCTGGCTCAGGTGCAGCTCTTTAACTTACCTAAAAGGGAGGGCGGAGAGAAGACAAGGAAGGTGAATGAGGTGTTCCAATGTGAAATGCCGGAAACACAGAAACACAGACGACACACAACAAGAGGTGGCAATCTATTCATTAATTGCATTTAATCAATGAGCTCATTATCACTCATGCATTGTCCAACAGGTGTTGAAATAATGGGATTAAAAGGGGAGATCCCTTCAGAAAGACAGAAACAATAGCAAAGACAAAAAACACTTTTGGAATCTGCTTTTAGTCAACACATAAGGAAAGGGTGCACCGGTCCTGGAAATACTGCAATACCAGGTCAATGCGTGGAGTGGACAGAGCAAGCTCTATTTCCATCTCCCTGTTCTAAAAATCCATTTAATATATGGTCCCCAGATAGGGGACGTATCAGATATTAAACTGATAAGAACAGATACTACACTTGATCTTAGCCAAAAGGCCGAGAAGCGATAACCCGAACGGGCCGCGCGTTGCCCGAGCCTGCCCGATACTGCTGTTCAGCCCTTGCAGCGATTCAGCCTACTTCTAGGCAATTCCATGGGGCCCTGCAGGCTCACACACTCACAGCTACACGGGAGGTGAATAAAGGCCGGAGAGGAAGCCAGACAGGATTTGCTTCTTTTGCTTGCACCACAATGCAGTGCTGAAAGAGGAGGAATCTACATAAAAACGCCTTCCTGGCAACGCCCAAATGCCCTGCTGCCATGCAGATAAACACTGGCAGCGGCAGCAAGTGCATGCCCACAGCCACCCCTTGTTCCTTCACACCTTGTATCAGCTGTAATCCAGTCCAGTCCAGTGCTGCCTGCTGAGCAGCACTGACCAACACTGCCTGGGCCCAGGCTTTTATCTCTGAGGCCCCATTATGATGTCAGAAAGCTGGCTCTGGAATCCTGAGGGCTCCACTATGACACGTGCAAAGTTCCGTCTGAACTTTATATAAGACGGTGAGGCTCAGTCAGTCACTCAGTGTTGCCTGAGAGGGCAACACTGCAACAGCCGGCCGCCAGGCTGTCTTTTTTTTGCACAGCTAGTTGCCTCCAGGAGGCCACAAGAGGGAGACAAGGGACTGCAAAATGGAAAATAGGCATCCACCAACTTTACAGACAACTTCTCCTTGCTCCTACAACCTCCATCCTTGCACAGTTTGTTATTCTTCTAGGTAACATAGTAACAAATCCAAATTGCTGCTCTCTTTGTAGGCAAGCAAGGCTTTGTTGCAACTGCAATTCTTACTTCTTCTTGAAATGTAGGGACGACAGTACATTCCATCACATCCATCTAGTGTACACAGGTAGGTCCATTGTGGCGGGCAGGCGAGCGGGCGGGCTGCTTTATTGGCTGTTTGCTGTTCCCCTACTCCACTCCACTATTTGACTGTTGTGCTGCATCAATCAATCAATCAATCAATCAATCAATCAATCAATCAATCAATCAATCAATCAATCAATCAGTGGCTGGCTCAGGTGCAGCTCTTTAACTTACCTAAAAGGGAGGGCAGAGAGAAGACAAGGAAGGTGAATGAGGTGTTCCAATGTGAAATGCCGGAAACACAGAAACACAGACGACACACAACAAGAGGTGGCAATCTATTCATTAATTGCATTTAATCAATGAGCTCATTATCACTCATGCATTGTCCAACAGGTGTTGAAATAATGGGATTAAAAGGGGAGATCCCTTCAGAAAGACAGAAACAATAGCAAAGACAAAAAACACTTTTGGAATCTGCTTTTAGTCAACACATAAGGAAAGGGTGCACCGGTCCTGGAAATACTGCAATACCAGGTCAATGCGTGGAGTGGACAGAGCAAGCTCTATTTCCATCTCCCTGTTCTAAAAATCCATTTAATATATGGTCCCCAGATAGGGGACGTATCAGATATTAAACTGATAAGAACAGATACTACACTTGATCTTAGCCAAAAGGCCGAGAAGCGATAACCCGAACGGGCCGCGCGTTGCCCGAGCCTGCCCGATACTGCTGTTCAGCCCTTGCAGCGATTCAGCCTACTTCTAGGCAATTCCATGGGGCCCTGCAGGCTCACACACTCACAGCTACACGGGAGGTGAATAAAGGCCGGAGAGGAAGCCAGACAGGATTTGCTTCTTTTGCTTGCACCACAATGCAGTGCTGAAAGAGGAGGAATCTACATAAAAACGCCTTCCTGGCAACGCCCAAATGCCCTGCTGCCATGCAGATAAACACTGGCAGCGGCAGCAAGTGCATGCCCACAGCCACCCCTTGTTCCTTCACACCTTGTATCAGCTGTAATCCAGTCCAGTCCAGTGCTGCCTGCTGAGCAGCACTGACCAACACTGCCTGGGCCCAGGCTTTTATCTCTGAGGCCCCATTATGATGTCAGAAAGCTGGCTCTGGAATCCTGAGGGCTCCACTATGACACGTGCAAAGTTCCGTCTGAACTTTATATAAGACGGTGAGGCTCAGTCAGTCACTCAGTGTTGCCTGAGAGGGCAACACTGCAACAGCCGGCCGCCAGGCTGTCTTTTTTTTGCACAGCTAGTTGCCTCCAGGAGGCCACAAGAGGGAGACAAGGGACTGCAAAATGGAAAATAGGCATCCACCAACTTTACAGACAACTTCTCCTTGCTCCTACAACCTCCATCCTTGCACAGTTTGTTATTCTTCTAGGTAACATAGTAACAAATCCAAATTGCTGCTCTCTTTGTAGGCAAGCAAGGCTTTGTTGCAACTGCAATTCTTACTTCTTCTTGAAATGTAGGGACGACAGTACATTCCATCACATCCATCTAGTGTACACAGGTAGGTCCATTGTGGCGGGCAGGCGAGCGGGCGGGCTGCTTTATTGGCTGTTTGCTGTTCCCCTACTCCACTCCACTATTTGACTGTTGTGCTGCATCAATCAATCAATCAATCAATCAATCAATCAATCAATCAATCAGTGGCTGGCTCAGGTGCAGCTCTTTAACTTACCTAAAAGGGAGGGCGGAGAGAAGACAAGGAAGGTGAATGAGGTGTTCCAATGTGAAATGCCGGAAACACAGAAACACAGACGACACACAACAAGAGGTGGCAATCTATTCATTAATTGCATTTAATCAATGAGCTCATTATCACTCATGCATTGTCCAACAGGTGTTGAAATAATGGGATTAAAAGGGGAGATCCCTTCAGAAAGACAGAAACAATAGCAAAGACAAAAAACACTTTTGGAATCTGCTTTTAGTCAACACATAAGGAAAGGGTGCACCGGTCCTGGAAATACTGCAATACCAGGTCAATGCGTGGAGTGGACAGAGCAAGCTCTATTTCCATCTCCCTGTTCTAAAAATCCATTTAATATATGGTCCCCAGATAGGGGACGTATCAGATATTAAACTGATAAGAACAGATACTACACTTGATCTTAGCCAAAAGGCCGAGAAGCGATAACCCGAACGGGCCGCGCGTTGCCCGAGCCTGCCCGATACTGCTGTTCAGCCCTTGCAGCGATTCAGCCTACTTCTAGGCAATTCCATGGGGCCCTGCAGGCTCACACACTCACAGCTACACGGGAGGTGAATAAAGGCCGGAGAGGAAGCCAGACAGGATTTGCTTCTTTTGCTTGCACCACAATGCAGTGCTGAAAGAGGAGGAATCTACATAAAAACGCCTTCCTGGCAACGCCCAAATGCCCTGCTGCCATGCAGATAAACACTGGCAGCGGCAGCAAGTGCATGCCCACAGCCACCCCTTGTTCCTTCACACCTTGTATCAGCTGTAATCCAGTCCAGTGCTGCCTGCTGAGCAGCACTGACCAACACTGCCTGGGCCCAGGCTTTTATCTCTGAGGCCCCATTATGATGTCAGAAAGCTGGCTCTGGAATCCTGAGGGCTCCACTATGACACGTGCAAAGTTCCGTCTGAACTTTATATAAGACGGTGAGGCTCAGTCAGTCACTCAGTGTTGCCTGAGAGGGCAACACTGCAACAGCCGGCCGCCAGGCTGTCTTTTTTTTGCACAGCTAGTTGCCTCCAGGAGGCCACAAGAGGGAGACAAGGGACTGCAAAATGGAAAATAGGCATCCACCAACTTTACAGACAACTTCTCCTTGCTCCTACAACCTCCATCCTTGCACAGTTTGTTATTCTTCTAGGTAACATAGTAACAAATCCAAATTGCTGCTCTCTTTGTAGGCAAGCAAGGCTTTGTTGCAACTGCAATTCTTACTTCTTCTTGAAATGTAGGGACGACAGTACATTCCATCACATCCATCTAGTGTACACAGGTAGGTCCATTGTGGCGGGCAGGCGAGCGGGCGGGCTGCTTTATTGGCTGTTTGCTGTTCCCCTACTCCACTCCACTATTTGACTGTTGTGCTGCATCAATCAATCAATCAATCAATCAATCAATCAATCAATCAATCAGTGGCTGGCTCAGGTGCAGCTCTTTAACTTACCTAAAAGGGAGGGCGGAGAGAAGACAAGGAAGGTGAATGAGGTGTTCCAATGTGAAATGCCGGAAACACAGAAACACAGACGACACACAACAAGAGGTGGCAATCTATTCATTAATTGCATTTAATCAATGAGCTCATTATCACTCATGCATTGTCCAACAGGTGTTGAAATAATGGGATTAAAAGGGGAGATCCCTTCAGAAAGACAGAAACAATAGCAAAGACAAAAAACACTTTTGGAATCTGCTTTTAGTCAACACATAAGGAAAGGGTGCACCGGTCCTGGAAATACTGCAATACCAGGTCAATGCGTGGAGTGGACAGAGCAAGCTCTATTTCCATCTCCCTGTTCTAAAAATCCATTTAATATATGGTCCCCAGATAGGGGACGTATCAGATATTAAACTGATAAGAACAGATACTACACTTGATCTTAGCCAAAAGGCCGAGAAGCGATAACCCGAACGGGCCGCGCGTTGCCCGAGCCTGCCCGATACTGCTGTTCAGCCCTTGCAGCGATTCAGCCTACTTCTAGGCAATTCCATGGGGCCCTGCAGGCTCACACACTCACAGCTACACGGGAGGTGAATAAAGGCCGGAGAGGAAGCCAGACAGGATTTGCTTCTTTTGCTTGCACCACAATGCAGTGCTGAAAGAGGAGGAATCTACATAAAAACGCCTTCCTGGCAACGCCCAAATGCCCTGCTGCCATGCAGATAAACACTGGCAGCGGCAGCAAGTGCATGCCCACAGCCACCCCTTGTTCCTTCACACCTTGTATCAGCTGTAATCCAGTCCAGTCCAGTGCTGCCTGCTGAGCAGCACTGACCAACACTGCCTGGGCCCAGGCTTTTATCTCTGAGGCCCCATTATGATGTCAGAAAGCTGGCTCTGGAATCCTGAGGGCTCCACTATGACACGTGCAAAGTTCCGTCTGAACTTTATATAAGACGGTGAGGCTCAGTCAGTCACTCAGTGTTGCCTGAGAGGGCAACACTGCAACAGCCGGCCGCCAGGCTGTCTTTTTTTTGCACAGCTAGTTGCCTCCAGGAGGCCACAAGAGGGAGACAAGGGACTGCAAAATGGAAAATAGGCATCCACACACTTTACAGACAACTTCTCCTTGCTCCTACAACCTCCATCCTTGCACAGTTTGTTATTCTTCTAGGTAACATAGTAACAAATCCAAATTGCTGCTCTCTTTGTAGGCAAGCAAGGCTTTGTTGCAACTGCAATTCTTACTTCTTCTTGAAATGTAGGGACGACAGTACATTCCATCACATCCATCTAGTGTACACAGGTAGGTCCATTGTGGCGGGCAGGCGAGCGGGCGGGCTGCTTTATTGGCTGTTTGCTGTTCCCCTACTCCACTCCACTATTTGACTGTTGTGCTGCATCAATCAATCAATCAATCAATCAATCAATCAATCAATCAATCAATCAATCAATCAATCAGTGGCTGGCTCAGGTGCAGCTCTTTAACTTACCTAAAAGGGAGGGCGGAGAGAAGACAAGGAAGGTGAATGAGGTGTTCCAATGTGAAATGCCGGAAACACAGAAACACAGACGACACACAACAAGAGGTGGCAATCTATTCATTAATTGCATTTAATCAATGAGCTCATTATCACTCATGCATTGTCCAACAGGTGTTGAAATAATGGGATTAAAAGGGGAGATCCCTTCAGAAAGACAGAAACAATAGCAAAGACAAAAAACACTTTTGGAATCTGCTTTTAGTCAACACATAAGGAAAGGGTGCACCGGTCCTGGAAATACTGCAATACCAGGTCAATGCGTGGAGTGGACAGAGCAAGCTCTATTTCCATCTCCCTGTTCTAAAAATCCATTTAATATATGGTCCCCAGATAGGGGACGTATCAGATATTAAACTGATAAGAACAGATACTACACTTGATCTTAGCCAAAAGGCCGAGAAGCGATAACCCGAACGGGCCGCGCGTTGCCCGAGCCTGCCCGATACTGCTGTTCAGCCCTTGCAGCGATTCAGCCTACTTCTAGGCAATTCCATGGGGCCCTGCAGGCTCACACACTCACAGCTACACGGGAGGTGAATAAAGGCCGGAGAGGAAGCCAGACAGGATTTGCTTCTTTTGCTTGCACCACAATGCAGTGCTGAAAGAGGAGGAATCTACATAAAAACGCCTTCCTGGCAACGCCCAAATGCCCTGCTGCCATGCAGATAAACACTGGCAGAGGCAGCAAGTGCATGCCCACAGCCACCCCTTGTTCCTTCACACCTTGTATCAGCTGTAATCCAGTCCAGTCCAGTGCTGCCTGCTGAGCAGCACTGACCAACACTGCCTGGGCCCAGGCTTTTATCTCTGAGGCCCCATTATGATGTCAGAAAGCTGGCTCTGGAATCCTGAGGGCTCCACTATGACACGTGCAAAGTTCCGTCTGAACTTTATATAAGACGGTGAGGCTCAGTCAGTCACTCAGTGTTGCCTGAGAGGGCAACACTGCAACAGCCGGCCGCCAGGCTGTCTTTTTTTTGCACAGCTAGTTGCCTCCAGGAGGCCACAAGAGGGAGACAAGGGACTGCAAAATGGAAAATAGGCATCCACACACTTTACAGACAACTTCTCCTTGCTCCTACAACCTCCATCCTTGCACAGTTTGTTATTCTTCTAGGTAACATAGTAACAAATCCAAATTGCTGCTCTCTTTGTAGGCAAGCAAGGCTTTGTTGCAACTGCAATTCTTACTTCTTCTTGAAATGTAGGGACGACAGTACATTCCATCACATCCATCTAGTGTACACAGGTAGGTCCATTGTGGCGGGCAGGCGAGCGGGCGGGCTGCTTTATTGGCTGTTTGCTGTTCCCCTACTCCACTCCACTATTTGACTGTTGTGCTGCATCAATCAATCAATCAATCAATCAATCAATCAATCAATCAATCAATCAATCAATCAATCAGTGGCTGGCTCAGGTGCAGCTCTTTAACTTACCTAAAAGGGAGGGCGGAGAGAAGACAAGGAAGGTGAATGAGGTGTTCCAATGTGAAATGCCGGAAACACAGAAACACAGACGACACACAACAAGAGGTGTCAATCTATTCATTAATTGCATTTAATCAATGAGCTCATTATCACTCATGCATTGTCCAACAGGTGTTGAAATAATGGGATTAAAAGGGGAGATCCCTTCAGAAAGACAGAAACAATAGCAAAGACAAAAAACACTTTTGGAATCTGCTTTTAGTCAACACATAAGGAAAGGGTGCACCGGTCCTGGAAATACTGCAATACCAGGTCAATGCGTGGAGTGGACAGAGCAAGCTCTATTTCCATCTCCCTGTTCTAAAAATCCATTTAATATATGGTCCCCAGATAGGGGACGTATCAGATATTAAACTGATAAGAACAGATACTACACTTGATCTTAGCCAAAAGGCCGAGAAGCGATAACCCGAACGGGCCGCGCGTTGCCCGAGCCTGCCCGATACTGCTGTTCAGCCCTTGCAGCGATTCAGCCTACTTCTAGGCAATTCCATGGGGCCCTGCAGGCTCACACACTCACAGCTACACGGGAGGTGAATAAAGGCCGGAGAGGAAGCCAGACAGGATTTGCTTCTTTTGCTTGCACCACAATGCAGTGCTGAAAGAGGAGGAATCTACATAAAAACGCCTTCCTGGCAACGCCCAAATGCCCTGCTGCCATGCAGATAAACACTGGCAGCGGCAGCAAGTGCATGCCCACAGCCACCCCTTGTTCCTTCACACCTTGTATCAGCTGTAATCCAGTCCAGTCCAGTGCTGCCTGCTGAGCAGCACTGACCAACACTGCCTGGGCCCAGGCTTTTATCTCTGAGGCCCCATTATGATGTCAGAAAGCTGGCTCTGGAATCCTGAGGGCTCCACTATGACACGTGCAAAGTTCCGTCTGAACTTTATATAAGACGGTGAGGCTCAGTCAGTCACTCAGTGTTGCCTGAGAGGGCAACACTGCAACAGCCGGCCGCCAGGCTGTCTTTTTTTTGCACAGCTAGTTGCCTCCAGGAGGCCACAAGAGGGAGACAAGGGACTGCAAAATGGAAAATAGGCATCCACCAACTTTACAGACAACTTCTCCTTGCTCCTACAACCTCCATCCTTGCACAGTTTGTTATTCTTCTAGGTAACATAGTAACAAATCCAAATTGCTGCTCTCTTTGTAGGCAAGCAAGGCTTTGTTGCAACTGCAATTCTTACTTCTTCTTGAAATGTAGGGACGACAGTACATTCCATCACATCCATCTAGTGTACACAGGTAGGTCCATTGTGGCGGGCAGGCGAGCGGGCGGGCTGCATTATTGGCTGTTTGCTGTTCCCCTACTCCACTCCACTATTTGACTGTTGTGCTGCATCAATCAATCAATCAATCAATCAATCAATCAATCAATCAAGTGGCTGGCTCAGGTGCAGCTCTTTAACTTACCTAAAAGGGAGGGCGGAGAGAAGACAAGGAAGGTGAATGAGGTGTTCCAATGTGAAATGCCGGAAACACAGAAACACAGACGACACACAACAAGAGGTGGCAATCTATTCATTAATTGCATTTAATCAATGAGCTCATTATCACTCATGCATTGTCCAACAGGTGTTGAAATAATGGGATTAAAAGGGGAGATCCCTTCAGAAAGACAGAAACAATAGCAAAGACAAAAAACACTTTTGGAATCTGCTTTTAGTCAACACATAAGGAAAGGGTGCACCGGTCCTGGAAATACTGCAATACCAGGTCAATGCGTGGAGTGGACAGAGCAAGCTCTATTTCCATCTCCCTGTTCTAAAAATCCATTTAATATATGGTCCCCAGATAGGGGACGTATCAGATATTAAACTGATAAGAACAGATACTACACTTGATCTTAGCCAAAAGGCCGAGAAGCGATAACCCGAACGGGCCGCGCGTTGCCCGAGCCTGCCCGATACTGCTGTTCAGCCCTTGCAGCGATTCAGCCTACTTCTAGGCAATTCCATGGGGCCCTGCAGGCTCACACACTCACAGCTACACGGGAGGTGAATAAAGGCCGGAGAGGAAGCCAGACAGGATTTGCTTCTTTTGCTTGCACCACAATGCAGTGCTGAAAGAGGAGGAATCTACATAAAAACGCCTTCCTGGCAACGCCCAAATGCCCTGCTGCCATGCAGATAAACACTGGCAGCGGCAGCAAGTGCATGCCCACAGCCACCCCTTGTTCCTTCACACCTTGTATCAGCTGTAATCCAGTCCAGTCCAGTGCTGCCTGCTGAGCAGCACTGACCAACACTGCCTGGGCCCAGGCTTTTATCTCTGAGGCCCCATTATGATGTCAGAAAGCTGGCTCTGGAATCCTGAGGGCTCCACTATGACACGTGCAAAGTTCCGTCTGAACTTTATATAAGACGGTGAGGCTCAGTCAGTCACTCAGTGTTGCCTGAGAGGGCAACACTGCAACAGCCGGCCGCCAGGCTGTCTTTTTTTTGCACAGCTAGTTGCCTCCAGGAGGCCACAAGAGGGAGACAAGGGACTGCAAAATGGAAAATAGGCATCCACCAACTTTACAGACAACTTCTCCTTGCTCCTACAACCTCCATCCTTGCACAGTTTGTTATTCTTCTAGGTAACATAGTAACAAATCCAAATTGCTGCTCTCTTTGTAGGCAAGCAAGGCTTTGTTGCAACTGCAATTCTTACTTCTTCTTGAAATGTAGGGACGACAGTACATTCCATCACATCCATCTAGTGTACACAGGTAGGTCCATTGTGGCGGGCAGGCGAGCGGGCGGGCTGCTTTATTGGCTGTTTGCTGTTCCCCTACTCCACTCCACTATTTGACTGTTGTGCTGCATCAATCAATCAATCAATCAATCAATCAATCAATCAATCAATCAATCAATCAGTGGCTGGCTCAGGTGCAGCTCTTTAACTTACCTAAAAGGGAGGGCGGAGAGAAGACAAGGAAGGTGAATGAGGTGTTCCAATGTGAAATGCCGGAAACACAGAAACACAGACGACACACAACAAGAGGTGGCAATCTATTCATTAATTGCATTTAATCAATGAGCTCATTATCACTCATGCATTGTCCAACAGGTGTTGAAATAATGGGATTAAAAGGGGAGATCCCTTCAGAAAGACAGAAACAATAGCAAAGACAAAAAACACTTTTGGAATCTGCTTTTAGTCAACACATAAGGAAAGGGTGCACCGGTCCTGGAAATACTGCAATACCAGGTCAATGCGTGGAGTGGACAGAGCAAGCTCTATTTCCATCTCCCTGTTCTAAAAATCCATTTAATATATGGTCCCCAGATAGGGGACGTATCAGATATTAAACTGATAAGAACAGATACTACACTTGATCTTAGCCAAAAGGCCGAGAAGCGATAACCCGAACGGGCCGCGCGTTGCCCGAGCCTGCCCGATACTGCTGTTCAGCCCTTGCAGCGATTCAGCCTACTTCTAGGCAATTCCATGGGGCCCTGCAGGCTCACACACTCACAGCTACACGGGAGGTGAATAAAGGCCGGAGAGGAAGCCAGACAGGATTTGCTTCTTTTGCTTGCACCACAATGCAGTGCTGAAAGAGGAGGAATCTACATAAAAACGCCTTCCTGGCAACGCCCAAATGCCCTGCTGCCATGCAGATAAACACTGGCAGCGGCAGCAAGTGCATGCCCACAGCCACCCCTTGTTCCTTCACACCTTGTATCAGCTGTAATCCAGTCCAGTCCAGTGCTGCCTGCTGAGCAGCACTGACCAACACTGCCTGGGCCCAGGCTTTTATCTCTGAGGCCCCATTATGATGTCAGAAAGCTGGCTCTGGAATCCTGAGGGCTCCACTATGACACGTGCAAAGTTCCGTCTGAACTTTATATAAGACGGTGAGGCTCAGTCAGTCACTCAGTGTTGCCTGAGAGGGCAACACTGCAACAGCCGGCCGCCAGGCTGTCTTTTTTTTGCACAGCTAGTTGCCTCCAGGAGGCCACAAGAGGGAGACAAGGGACTGCAAAATGGAAAATAGGCATCCACCAACTTTACAGACAACTTCTCCTTGCTCCTACAACCTCCATCCTTGCACAGTTTGTTATTCTTCTAGGTAACATAGTAACAAATCCAAATTGCTGCTCTCTTTGTAGGCAAGCAAGGCTTTGTTGCAACTGCAATTCTTACTTCTTCTTGAAATGTAGGGACGACAGTACATTCCATCACATCCATCTAGTGTACACAGGTAGGTCCATTGTGGCGGGCAGGCGAGCGGGCGGGCTGCTTTATTGGCTGTTTGCTGTTCCCCTACTCCACTCCACTATTTGACTGTTGTGCTGCATCAATCAATCAATCAATCAATCAATCAATCAATCAATCAATCAATCAATCAATCAGTGGCTGGCTCAGGTGCAGCTCTTTAACTTACCTAAAAGGGAGGGCGGAGAGAAGACAAGGAAGGTGAATGAGGTGTTCCAATGTGAAATGCCGGAAACACAGAAACACAGACGACACACAACAAGAGGTGGCAATCTATTCATTAATTGCATTTAATCAATGAGCTCATTATCACTCATGCATTGTCCAACAGGTGTTGAAATAATGGGATTAAAAGGGGAGATCCCTTCAGAAAGACAGAAACAATAGCAAAGACAAAAAACACTTTTGGAATCTGCTTTTAGTCAACACATAAGGAAAGGGTGCACCGGTCCTGGAAATACTGCAATACCAGGTCAATGCGTGGAGTGGACAGAGCAAGCTCTATTTCCATCTCCCTGTTCTAAAAATCCATTTAATATATGGTCCCCAGATAGGGGACGTATCAGATATTAAACTGATAAGAACAGATACTACACTTGATCTTAGCCAAAAGGCCGAGAAGCGATAACCCGAACGGGCCGCGCGTTGCCCGAGCCTGCCCGATACTGCTGTTCAGCCCTTGCAGCGATTCAGCCTACTTCTAGGCAATTCCATGGGGCCCTGCAGGCTCACACACTCACAGCTACACGGGAGGTGAATAAAGGCCGGAGAGGAAGCCAGACAGGATTTGCTTCTTTTGCTTGCACCACAATGCAGTGCTGAAAGAGGAGGAATCTACATAAAAACGCCTTCCTGGCAACGCCCAAATGCCCTGCTGCCATGCAGATAAACACTGGCAGCGGCAGCAAGTGCATGCCCACAGCCACCCCTTGTTCCTTCACACCTTGTATCAGCTGTAATCCAGTCCAGTCCAGTGCTGCCTGCTGAGCAGCACTGACCAACACTGCCTGGGCCCAGGCTTTTATCTCTGAGGCCCCATTATGATGTCAGAAAGCTGGCTCTGGAATCCTGAGGGCTCCACTATGACACGTGCAAAGTTCCGTCTGAACTTTATATAAGACGGTGAGGCTCAGTCAGTCACTCAGTGTTGCCTGAGAGGGCAACACTGCAACAGCCGGCCGCCAGGCTGTCTTTTTTTTGCACAGCTAGTTGCCTCCAGGAGGCCACAAGAGGGAGACAAGGGACTGCAAAATGGAAAATAGGCATCCACCAACTTTACAGACAACTTCTCCTTGCTCCTACAACCTCCATCCTTGCACAGTTTGTTATTCTTCTAGGTAACATAGTAACAAATCCAAATTGCTGCTCTCTTTGTAGGCAAGCAAGGCTTTGTTGCAACTGCAATTCTTACTTCTTCTTGAAATGTAGGGACGACAGTACATTCCATCACATCCATCTAGTGTACACAGGTAGGTCCATTGTGGCGGGCAGGCGAGCGGGCGGGCTGCTTTATTGGCTGTTTGCTGTTCCCCTACTCCACTCCACTATTTGACTGTTGTGCTGCATCAATCAATCAATCAATCAATCAATCAATCAATCAATCAATCAATCAATCAGTGGCTGGCTCAGGTGCAGCTCTTTAACTTACCTAAAAGGGAGGGCGGAGAGAAGACAAGGAAGGTGAATGAGGTGTTCCAATGTGAAATGCCGGAAACACAGAAACACAGACGACACACAACAAGAGGTGGCAATCTATTCATTAATTGCATTTAATCAATGAGCTCATTATCACTCATGCATTGTCCAACAGGTGTTGAAATAATGGGATTAAAAGGGGAGATCCCTTCAGAAAGACAGAAACAATAGCAAAGACAAAAAACACTTTTGGAATCTGCTTTTAGTCAACACATAAGGAAAGGGTGCACCGGTCCTGGAAATACTGCAATACCAGGTCAATGCGTGGAGTGGACAGAGCAAGCTCTATTTCCATCTCCCTGTTCTAAAAATCCATTTAATATATGGTCCCCAGATAGGGGACGTATCAGATATTAAACTGATAAGAACAGATACTACACTTGATCTTAGCCAAAAGGCCGAGAAGCGATAACCCGAACGGGCCGCACGTTGCCCGAGCCTGCCCGATACTGCTGTTCAGCCCTTGCAGCGATTCAGCCTACTTCTAGGCAATTCCATGGGGCCCTGCAGGCTCACACACTCACAGCTACACGGGAGGTGAATAAAGGCCGGAGAGGAAGCCAGACAGGATTTGCTTCTTTTGCTTGCACCACAATGCAGTGCTGAAAGAGGAGGAATCTACATAAAAACGCCTTCCTGGCAACGCCCAAATGCCCTGCTGCCATGCAGATAAACACTGGCAGCGGCAGCAAGTGCATGCCCACAGCCACCCCTTGTTCCTTCACACCTTGTATCAGCTGTAATCCAGTCCAGTCCAGTGCTGCCTGCTGAGCAGCACTGACCAACACTGCCTGGGCCCAGGCTTTTATCTCTGAGGCCCCATTATGATGTCAGAAAGCTGGCTCTGGAATCCTGAGGGCTCCACTATGACACGTGCAAAGTTCCGTCTGAACTTTATATAAGACGGTGAGGCTCAGTCAGTCACTCAGTGTTGCCTGAGAGGGCAACACTGCAACAGCCGGCCGCCAGGCTGTCTTTTTTTTGCACAGCTAGTTGCCTCCAGGAGGCCACAAGAGGGAGACAAGGGACTGCAAAATGGAAAATAGGCATCCACCAACTTTACAGACAACTTCTCCTTGCTCCTACAACCTCCATCCTTGCACAGTTTGTTATTCTTCTAGGTAACATAGTAACAAATCCAAATTGCTGCTCTCTTTGTAGGCAAGCAAGGCTTTGTTGCAACTGCAATTCTTACTTCTTCTTGAAATGTAGGGACGACAGTACATTCCATCACATCCATCTAGTGTACACAGGTAGGTCCATTGTGGCGGGCAGGCGAGCGGGCGGGCTGCTTTATTGGCTGTTTGCTGTTCCCCTACTCCACTCCACTATTTGACTGTTGTGCTGCATCAATCAATCAATCAATCAATCAATCAATCAATCAATCAATCAATCAAGTGGCTGGCTCAGGTGCAGCTCTTTAACTTACCTAAAAGGGAGGGCGGAGAGAAGACAAGGAAGGTGAATGAGGTGTTCCAATGTGAAATGCCGGAAACACAGAAACACAGACGACACACAACAAGAGGTGGCAATCTATTCATTAATTGCATTTAATCAATGAGCTCATTATCACTCATGCATTGTCCAACAGGTGTTGAAATAATGGGATTAAAAGGGGAGATCCCTTCAGAAAGACAGAAACAATAGCAAAGACAAAAAACACTTTTGGAATCTGCTTTTAGTCAACACATAAGGAAAGGGTGCACCGGTCCTGGAAATACTGCAATACCAGGTCAATGCGTGGAGTGGACAGAGCAAGCTCTATTTCCATCTCCCTGTTCTAAAAATCCATTTAATATATGGTCCCCAGATAGGGGACGTATCAGATATTAAACTGATAAGAACAGATACTACACTTGATCTTAGCCAAAAGGCCGAGAAGCGATAACCCGAACGGGCCGCGCGTTGCCCGAGCCTGCCCGATACTGCTGTTCAGCCCTTGCAGCGATTCAGCCTACTTCTAGGCAATTCCATGGGGCCCTGCAGGCTCACACACTCACAGCTACACGGGAGGTGAATAAAGGCCGGAGAGGAAGCCAGACAGGATTTGCTTCTTTTGCTTGCACCACAATGCAGTGCTGAAAGAGGAGGAATCTACATAAAAACGCCTTCCTGGCAACGCCCAAATGCCCTGCTGCCATGCAGATAAACACTGGCAGCGGCAGCAAGTGCATGCCCACAGCCACCCCTTGTTCCTTCACACCTTGTATCAGCTGTAATCCAGTCCAGTCCAGTGCTGCCTGCTGAGCAGCACTGACCAACACTGCCTGGGCCCAGGCTTTTATCTCTGAGGCCCCATTATGATGTCAGAAAGCTGGCTCTGGAATCCTGAGGGCTCCACTATGACACGTGCAAAGTTCCGTCTGAACTTTATATAAGACGGTGAGGCTCAGTCAGTCACTCAGTGTTGCCTGAGAGGGCAACACTGCAACAGCCGGCCGCCAGGCTGTCTTTTTTTTGCACAGCTAGTTGCCTCCAGGAGGCCACAAGAGGGAGACAAGGGACTGCAAAATGGAAAATAGGCATCCACCAACTTTACAGACAACTTCTCCTTGCTCCTACAACCTCCATCCTTGCACAGTTTGTTATTCTTCTAGGTAACATAGTAACAAATCCAAATTGCTGCTCTCTTTGTAGGCAAGCAAGGCTTTGTTGCAACTGCAATTCTTACTTCTTCTTGAAATGTAGGGACGACAGTACATTCCATCACATCCATCTAGTGTACACAGGTAGGTCCATTGTGGCGGGCAGGCGAGCGGGTGGGCTGCTTTATTGGCTGTTTGCTGTTCCCCTACTCCACTCCACTATTTGACTGTTGTGCTGCATCAATCAATCAATCAATCAATCAATCAGTGGCTGGCTCAGGTGCAGCTCTTTAACTTACCTAAAAGGGAGGGCGGAGAGAAGACAAGGAAGGTGAATGAGGTGTTCCAATGTGAAATGCCGGAAACACAGAAACACAGACGACACACAACAAGAGGTGGCAATCTATTCATTAATTGCATTTAATCAATGAGCTCATTATCACTCATGCATTGTCCAACAGGTGTTGAAATAATGGGATTAAAAGGGGAGATCCCTTCAGAAAGACAGAAACAATAGCAAAGACAAAAAACACTTTTGGAATCTGCTTTTAGTCAACACATAAGGAAAGGGTGCACCGGTCCTGGAAATACTGCAATACCAGGTCAATGCGTGGAGTGGACAGAGCAAGCTCTATTTCCATCTCCCTGTTCTAAAAATCCATTTAATATATGGTCCCCAGATAGGGGACGTATCAGATATTAAACTGATAAGAACAGATACTACACTTGATCTTAGCCAAAAGGCCGAGAAGCGATAACCCGAACGGGCCGCGCGTTGCCCGAGCCTGCCCGATACTGCTGTTCAGCCCTTGCAGCGATTCAGCCTACTTCTAGGCAATTCCATGGGGCCCTGCAGGCTCACACACTCACAGCTACACGGGAGGTGAATAAAGGCCGGAGAGGAAGCCAGACAGGATTTGCTTCTTTTGCTTGCACCACAATGCAGTGCTGAAAGAGGAGGAATCTACATAAAAACGCCTTCCTGGCAACGCCCAAATGCCCTGCTGCCATGCAGATAAACACTGGCAGCGGCAGCAAGTGCATGCCCACAGCCACCCCTTGTTCCTTCACACCTTGTATCAGCTGTAATCCAGTCCAGTCCAGTGCTGCCTGCTGAGCAGCACTGACCAACACTGCCTGGGCCCAGGCTTTTATCTCTGAGGCCCCATTATGATGTCAGAAAGCTGGCTCTGGAATCCTGAGGGCTCCACTATGACACGTGCAAAGTTCCGTCTGAACTTTATATAAGACGGTGAGGCTCAGTCAGTCACTCAGTGTTGCCTGAGAGGGCAACACTGCAACAGCCGGCCGCCAGGCTGTCTTTTTTTTGCACAGCTAGTTGCCTCCAGGAGGCCACAAGAGGGAGACAAGGGACTGCAAAATGGAAAATAGGCATCCACCAACTTTACAGACAACTTCTCCTTGCTCCTACAACCTCCATCCTTGCACAGTTTGTTATTCTTCTAGGTAACATAGTAACAAATCCAAATTGCTGCTCTCTTTGTAGGCAAGCAAGGCTTTGTTGCAACTGCAATTCTTACTTCTTCTTGAAATGTAGGGACGACAGTACATTCCATCACATCCATCTAGTGTACACAGGTAGGTCCATTGTGGCGGGCAGGCGAGCGGGTGGGCTGCTTTATTGGCTGTTTGCTGTTCCCCTACTCCACTCCACTATTTGACTGTTGTGCTGCATCAATCAATCAATCAATCAATCAATCAATCAGTGGCTGGCTCAGGTGCAGCTCTTTAACTTACCTAAAAGGGAGGGCGGAGAGAAGACAAGGAAGGTGAATGAGGTGTTCCAATGTGAAATGCCGGAAACACAGAAACACAGACGACACACAACAAGAGGTGGCAATCTATTCATTAATTGCATTTAATCAATGAGCTCATTATCACTCATGCATTGTCCAACAGGTGTTGAAATAATGGGATTAAAAGGGGAGATCCCTTCAGAAAGACAGAAACAATAGCAAAGACAAAAAACACTTTTGGAATCTGCTTTTAGTCAACACATAAGGAAAGGGTGCACCGGTCCTGGAAATACTGCAATACCAGGTCAATGCGTGGAGTGGACAGAGCAAGCTCTATTTCCATCTCCCTGTTCTAAAAATCCATTTAATATATGGTCCCCAGATAGGGGACGTATCAGATATTAAACTGATAAGAACAGATACTACACTTGATCTTAGCCAAAAGGCCGAGAAGCGATAACCCGAACGGGCCGCGCGTTGCCCGAGCCTGCCCGATACTGCTGTTCAGCCCTTGCAGCGATTCAGCCTACTTCTAGGCAATTCCATGGGGCCCTGCAGGCTCACACACTCACAGCTACACGGGAGGTGAATAAAGGCCGGAGAGGAAGCCAGACAGGATTTGCTTCTTTTGCTTGCACCACAATGCAGTGCTGAAAGAGGAGGAATCTACATAAAAACGCCTTCCTGGCAACGCCCAAATGCCCTGCTGCCATGCAGATAAACACTGGCAGCGGCAGCAAGTGCATGCCCACAGCCACCCCTTGTTCCTTCACACCTTGTATCAGCTGTAATCCAGTCCAGTCCAGTGCTGCCTGCTGAGCAGCACTGACCAACACTGCCTGGGCCCAGGCTTTTATCTCTGAGGCCCCATTATGATGTCAGAAAGCTGGCTCTGGAATCCTGAGGGCTCCACTATGACACGTGCAAAGTTCCGTCTGAACTTTATATAAGACGGTGAGGCTCAGTCAGTCACTCAGTGTTGCCTGAGAGGGCAACACTGCAACAGCCGGCCGCCAGGCTGTCTTTTTTTTGCACAGCTAGTTGCCTCCAGGAGGCCACAAGAGGGAGACAAGGGACTGCAAAATGGAAAATAGGCATCCACCAACTTTACAGACAACTTCTCCTTGCTCCTACAACCTCCATCCTTGCACAGTTTGTTATTCTTCTAGGTAACATAGTAACAAATCCAAATTGCTGCTCTCTTTGTAGGCAAGCAAGGCTTTGTTGCAACTGCAATTCTTACTTCTTCTTGAAATGTAGGGACGACAGTACATTCCATCACATCCATCTAGTGTACACAGGTAGGTCCATTGTGGCGGGCAGGCGAGCGGGCGGGCTGCTTTATTGGCTGTTTGCTGTTCCCCTACTCCACTCCACTATTTGACTGTTGTGCTGCATCAATCAATCAATCAATCAATCAATCAATCAATCAATCAATCAATCAATCAATCAATCAATCAGTGGCTGGCTCAGGTGCAGCTCTTTAACTTACCTAAAAGGGAGGGCGGAGAGAAGACAAGGAAGGTGAATGAGGTGTTCCAATGTGAAATGCCGGAAACACAGAAACACAGACGACACACAACAAGAGGTGGCAATCTATTCATTAATTGCATTTAATCAATGAGCTCATTATCACTCATGCATTGTCCAACAGGTGTTGAAATAATGGGATTAAAAGGGGAGATCCCTTCAGAAAGACAGAAACAATAGCAAAGACAAAAAACACTTTTGGAATCTGCTTTTAGTCAACACATAAGGAAAGGGTGCACCGGTCCTGGAAATACTGCAATACCAGGTCAATGCGTGGAGTGGACAGAGCAAGCTCTATTTCCATCTCCCTGTTCTAAAAATCCATTTAATATATGGTCCCCAGATAGGGGACGTATCAGATATTAAACTGATAAGAACAGATACTACACTTGATCTTAGCCAAAAGGCCGAGAAGCGATAACCCGAACGGGCCGCGCGTTGCCCGAGCCTGCCCGATACTGCTGTTCAGCCCTTGCAGCGATTCAGCCTACTTCTAGGCAATTCCATGGGGCCCTGCAGGCTCACACACTCACAGCTACACGGGAGGTGAATAAAGGCCGGAGAGGAAGCCAGACAGGATTTGCTTCTTTTGCTTGCACCACAATGCAGTGCTGAAAGAGGAGGAATCTACATAAAAACGCCTTCCTGGCAACGCCCAAATGCCCTGCTGCCATGCAGATAAACACTGGCAGCGGCAGCAAGTGCATGCCCACAGCCACCCCTTGTTCCTTCACACCTTGTATCAGCTGTAATCCAGTCCAGTCCAGTGCTGCCTGCTGAGCAGCACTGACCAACACTGCCTGGGCCCAGGCTTTTATCTCTGAGGCCCCATTATGATGTCAGAAAGCTGGCTCTGGAATCCTGAGGGCTCCACTATGACACGTGCAAAGTTCCGTCTGAACTTTATATAAGACGGTGAGGCTCAGTCAGTCACTCAGTGTTGCCTGAGAGGGCAACACTGCAACAGCCGGCCGCCAGGCTGTCTTTTTTTTGCACAGCTAGTTGCCTCCAGGAGGCCACAAGAGGGAGACAAGGGACTGCAAAATGGAAAATAGGCATCCACCAACTTTACAGACAACTTCTCCTTGCTCCTACAACCTCCATCCTTGCACAGTTTGTTATTCTTCTAGGTAACATAGTAACAAATCCAAATTGCTGCTCTCTTTGTAGGCAAGCAAGGCTTTGTTGCAACTGCAATTCTTACTTCTTCTTGAAATGTAGGGACGACAGTACATTCCATCACATCCATCTAGTGTACACAGGTAGGTCCATTGTGGCGGGCAGGCGAGCGGGCGGGCTGCTTTATTGGCTGTTTGCTGTTCCCCTACTCCACTCCACTATTTGACTGTTGTGCTGCATCAATCAATCAATCAATCAATCAATCAATCAATCAATCAGTGGCTGGCTCAGGTGCAGCTCTTTAACTTACCTAAAAGGGAGGGCGAAGAGAAGACAAGGAAGGTGAATGAGGTGTTCCAATGTGAAATGCCGGAAACACAGAAACACAGACGACACACAACAAGAGGTGGCAATCTATTCATTAATTGCATTTAATCAATGAGCTCATTATCACTCATGCATTGTCCAACAGGTGTTGAAATAATGGGATTAAAAGGGGAGATCCCTTCAGAAAGACAGAAACAATAGCAAAGACAAAAAACACTTTTGGAATCTGCTTTTAGTCAACACATAAGGAAAGGGTGCACCGGTCCTGGAAATACTGCAATACCAGGTCAATGCGTGGAGTGGACAGAGCAAGCTCTATTTCCATCTCCCTGTTCTAAAAATCCATTTAATATATGGTCCCCAGATAGGGGACGTATCAGATATTAAACTGATAAGAACAGATACTACACTTGATCTTAGCCAAAAGGCCGAGAAGCGATAACCCGAACGGGCCGCGCGTTGCCCGAGCCTGCCCGATACTGCTGTTCAGCCCTTGCAGCGATTCAGCCTACTTCTAGGCAATTCCATGGGGCCCTGCAGGCTCACACACTCACAGCTACACGGGAGGTGAATAAAGGCCGGAGAGGAAGCCAGACAGGATTTGCTTCTTTTGCTTGCACCACAATGCAGTGCTGAAAGAGGAGGAATCTACATAAAAACGCCTTCCTGGCAACGCCCAAATGCCCTGCTGCCATGCAGATAAACACTGGCAGCGGCAGCAAGTGCATGCCCACAGCCACCCCTTGTTCCTTCACACCTTGTATCAGCTGTAATCCAGTCCAGTCCAGTGCTGCCTGCTGAGCAGCACTGACCAACACTGCCTGGGCCCAGGCTTTTATCTCTGAGGCCCCATTATGATGTCAGAAAGCTGGCTCTGGAATCCTGAGGGCTCCACTATGACACGTGCAAAGTTCCGTCTGAACTTTATATAAGACGGTGAGGCTCAGTCAGTCACTCAGTGTTGCCTGAGAGGGCAACACTGCAACAGCCGGCCGCCAGGCTGTCTTTTTTTTGCACAGCTAGTTGCCTCCAGGAGGCCACAAGAGGGAGACAAGGGACTGCAAAATGGAAAATAGGCATCCACCAACTTTACAGACAACTTCTCCTTGCTCCTACAACCTCCATCCTTGCACAGTTTGTTATTCTTCTAGGTAACATAGTAACAAATCCAAATTGCTGCTCTCTTTGTAGGCAAGCAAGGCTTTGTTGCAACTGCAATTCTTACTTCTTCTTGAAATGTAGGGACGACAGTACATTCCATCACATCCATCTAGTGTACACAGGTAGGTCCATTGTGGCGGGCAGGCGAGCGGGCGGGCTGCTTTATTGGCTGTTTGCTGTTCCCCTACTCCACTCCACTATTTGACTGTTGTGCTGCATCAATCAATCAATCAATCAATCAATCAATCAATCAATCAATCAATCAGTGGCTGGCTCAGGTGCAGCTCTTTAACTTACCTAAAAGGGAGGGCGGAGAGAAGACAAGGAAGGTGAATGAGGTGTTCCAATGTGAAATGCCGGAAACACAGAAACACAGACGACACACAACAAGAGGTGGCAATCTATTCATTAATTGCATTTAATCAATGAGCTCATTATCACTCATGCATTGTCCAACAGGTGTTGAAATAATGGGATTAAAAGGGGAGATCCCTTCAGAAAGACAGAAACAATAGCAAAGACAAAAAACACTTTTGGAATCTGCTTTTAGTCAACACATAAGGAAAGGGTGCACCGGTCCTGGAAATACTGCAATACCAGGTCAATGCGTGGAGTGGACAGAGCAAGCTCTATTTCCATCTCCCTGTTCTAAAAATCCATTTAATATATGGTCCCCAGATAGGGGACGTATCAGATATTAAACTGATAAGAACAGATACTACACTTGATCTTAGCCAAAAGGCCGAGAAGCGATAACCCGAACGGGCCGCGCGTTGCCCGAGCCTGCCCGATACTGCTGTTCAGCCCTTGCAGCGATTCAGCCTACTTCTAGGCAATTCCATGGGGCCCTGCAGGCTCACACACTCACAGCTACACGGGAGGTGAATAAAGGCCGGAGAGGAAGCCAGACAGGATTTGCTTCTTTTGCTTGCACCACAATGCAGTGCTGAAAGAGGAGGAATCTACATAAAAACGCCTTCCTGGCAACACCCAAATGCCCTGCTGCCATGCAGATAAACACTGGCAGCGGCAGCAAGTGCATGCCCACAGCCACCCCTTGTTCCTTCACACCTTGTATCAGCTGTAATCCAGTCCAGTCCAGTGCTGCCTGCTGAGCAGCACTGACCAACACTGCCTGGGCCCAGGCTTTTATCTCTGAGGCCCCATTATGATGTCAGAAAGCTGGCTCTGGAATCCTGAGGGCTCCACTATGACACGTGCAAAGTTCCGTCTGAACTTTATATAAGACGGTGAGGCTCAGTCAGTCACTCAGTGTTGCCTGAGAGGGCAACACTGCAACAGCCGGCCGCCAGGCTGTCTTTTCTTTTGCACAGCTAGTTGCCTCCAGGAGGCCACAAGAGGGAGACAAGGGACTGCAAAATGGAAAATAGGCATCCACCAACTTTACAGACAACTTCTCCTTGCTCCTACAACCTCCATCCTTGCACAGTTTGTTATTCTTCTAGGTAACATAGTAACAAATCCAAATTGCTGCTCTCTTTGTAGGCAAGCAAGGCTTTGTTGCAACTGCAATTCTTACTTCTTCTTGAAATGTAGGGACGACAGTACATTCCATCACATCCATCTAGTGTACACAGGTAGGTCCATTGTGGCGGGCAGGCGAGCGGGCGGGCTGCTTTATTGGCTGTTTGCTGTTCCCCTACTCCACTCCACTATTTGACTGTTGTGCTGCATCAATCAATCAATCAATCAATCAATCAATCAATCAATCAATCAATCAATCAATCAATCAGTGGCTGGCTCAGGTGCAGCTCTTTAACTTACCTAAAAGGGAGGGCGGAGAGAAGACAAGGAAGGTGAATGAGGTGTTCCAATGTGAAATGCCGGAAACACAGAAACACAGACGACACACAACAAGAGGTGGCAATCTATTCATTAATTGCATTTAATCAATGAGCTCATTATCACTCATGCATTGTCCAACAGGTGTTGAAATAATGGGATTAAAAGGGGAGATCCCTTCAGAAAGACAGAAACAATAGCAAAGACAAAAAACACTTTTGGAATCTGCTTTTAGTCAACACATAAGGAAAGGGTGCACCGGTCCTGGAAATACTGCAATACCAGGTCAATGCGTGGAGTGGACAGAGCAAGCTCTATTTCCATCTCCCTGTTCTAAAAATCCATTTAATATATGGTCCCCAGATAGGGGACGTATCAGATATTAAACTGATAAGAACAGATACTACACTTGATCTTAGCCAAAAGGCCGAGAAGCGATAACCCGAACGGGCCGCGCGTTGCCCGAGCCTGCCCGATACTGCTGTTCAGCCCTTGCAGCGATTCAGCCTACTTCTAGGCAATTCCATGGGGCCCTGCAGGCTCACACACTCACAGCTACACGGGAGGTGAATAAAGGCCGGAGAGGAAGCCAGACAGGATTTGCTTCTTTTGCTTGCACCACAATGCAGTGCTGAAAGAGGAGGAATCTACATAAAAACGCCTTCCTGGCAACGCCCAAATGCCCTGCTGCCATGCAGATAAACACTGGCAGCGGCAGCAAGTGCATGCCCACAGCCACCCCTTGTTCCTTCACACCTTGTATCAGCTGTAATCCAGTCCAGTCCAGTGCTGCCTGCTGAGCAGCACTGACCAACACTGCCTGGGCCCAGGCTTTTATCTCTGAGGCCCCATTATGATGTCAGAAAGCTGGCTCTGGAATCCTGAGGGCTCCACTATGACACGTGCAAAGTTCCGTCTGAACTTTATATAAGACGGTGAGGCTCAGTCAGTCACTCAGTGTTGCCTGAGAGGGCAACACTGCAACAGCCGGCCGCCAGGCTGTCTTTTTTTTGCACAGCTAGTTGCCTCCAGGAGGCCACAAGAGGGAGACAAGGGACTGCAAAATGGAAAATAGGCATCCACCAACTTTACAGACAACTTCTCCTTGCTCCTACAACCTCCATCCTTGCACAGTTTGTTATTCTTCTAGGTAACATAGTAACAAATCCAAATTGCTGCTCTCTTTGTAGGCAAGCAAGGCTTTGTTGCAACTGCAATTCTTACTTCTTCTTGAAATGTAGGGACGACAGTACATTCCATCACATCCATCTAGTGTACACAGGTAGGTCCATTGTGGCGGGCAGGCGAGCGGGCGGGCTGCTTTATTGGCTGTTTGCTGTTCCCCTACTCCACTCCACTATTTGACTGTTGTGCTGCATCAATCAATCAATCAATCAATCAATCAATCAATCAATCAATCAATCAGTGGCTGGCTCAGGTGCAGCTCTTTAACTTACCTAAAAGGGAGGGCGGAGAGAAGACAAGGAAGGTGAATGAGGTGTTCCAATGTGAAATGCCGGAAACACAGAAACACAGACGACACACAACAAGAGGTGGCAATCTATTCATTAATTGCATTTAATCAATGAGCTCATTATCACTCATGCATTGTCCAACAGGTGTTGAAATAATGGGATTAAAAGGGGAGATCCCTTCAGAAAGACAGAAACAATAGCAAAGACAAAAAACACTTTTGGAATCTGCTTTTAGTCAACACATAAGGAAAGGGTGCACCGGTCCTGGAAATACTGCAATACCAGGTCAATGCGTGGAGTGGACAGAGCAAGCTCTATTTCCATCTCCCTGTTCTAAAAATCCATTTAATATATGGTCCCCAGATAGGGGACGTATCAGATATTAAACTGATAAGAACAGATACTACACTTGATCTTAGCCAAAAGGCCGAGAAGCGATAACCCGAACGGGCCGCGCGTTGCCCGAGCCTGCCCGATACTGCTGTTCAGCCCTTGCAGCGATTCAGCCTACTTCTAGGCAATTCCATGGGGCCCTGCAGGCTCACACACTCACAGCTACACGGGAGGTGAATAAAGGCCGGAGAGGAAGCCAGACAGGATTTGCTTCTTTTGCTTGCACCACAATGCAGTGCTGAAAGAGGAGGAATCTACATAAAAACGCCTTCCTGGCAACGCCCAAATGCCCTGCTGCCATGCAGATAAACACTGGCAGCGGCAGCAAGTGCATGCCCACAGCCACCCCTTGTTCCTTCACACCTTGTATCAGCTGTAATCCAGTCCAGTCCAGTGCTGCCTGCTGAGCAGCACTGACCAACACTGCCTGGGCCCAGGCTTTTATCTCTGAGGCCCCATTATGATGTCAGAAAGCTGGCTCTGGAATCCTGAGGGCTCCACTATGACACGTGCAAAGTTCCGTCTGAACTTTATATAAGACGGTGAGGCTCAGTCAGTCACTCAGTGTTGCCTGAGAGGGCAACACTGCAACAGCCGGCCGCCAGGCTGTCTTTTTTTTGCACAGCTAGTTGCCTCCAGGAGGCCACAAGATGGAGACAAGGGACTGCAAAATGGAAAATAGGCATCCACCAACTTTACAGACAACTTCTCCTTGCTCCTACAACCTCCATCCTTGCACAGTTTGTTATTCTTCTAGGTAACATAGTAACAAATACAAATTGCTGCTCTCTTTGTAGGCAAGCAAGGCTTTGTTGCAACTGCAATTCTTACTTCTTCTTGAAATGTAGGGACGACAGTACATTCCATCACATCCATCTAGTGTACACAGGTAGGTCCATTGTGGCGGGCAGGCGAGCGGGCGGGCTGCTTTATTGGCTGTTTGCTGTTCCCCTACTCCACTCCACTATTTGACTGTTGTGCTGCATCAATCAATCAATCAATCAATCAATCAATCAATCAATCAATCAATCAATCAATCAGTGGCTGGCTCAGGTGCAGCTCTTTAACTTACCTAAAAGGGAGGGCGGAGAGAAGACAAGGAAGGTGAATGAGGTGTTCCAATGTGAAATGCCGGAAACACAGAAACACAGACGACACACAACAAGAGGTGGCAATCTATTCATTAATTGCATTTAATCAATGAGCTCATTATCACTCATGCATTGTCCAACAGGTGTTGAAATAATGGGATTAAAAGGGGAGATCCCTTCAGAAAGACAGAAACAATAGCAAAGACAAAAAACACTTTTGGAATCTGCTTTTAGTCAACACATAAGGAAAGGGTGCACCGGTCCTGGAAATACTGCAATACCAGGTCAATGCGTGGAGTGGACAGAGCAAGCTCTATTTCCATCTCCCTGTTCTAAAAATCCATTTAATATATGGTCCCCAGATAGGGGACGTATCAGATATTAAACTGATAAGAACAGATACTACACTTGATCTTAGCCAAAAGGCCGAGAAGCGATAACCCGAACGGGCCGCGCGTTGCCCGAGCCTGCCCGATACTGCTGTTCAGCCCTTGCAGCGATTCAGCCTACTTCTAGGCAATTCCATGGGGCCCTGCAGGCTCACACACTCACAGCTACACGGGAGGTGAATAAAGGCCGGAGAGGAAGCCAGACAGGATTTGCTTCTTTTGCTTGCACCACAATGCAGTGCTGAAAGAGGAGGAATCTACATAAAAACGCCTTCCTGGCAACGCCCAAATGCCCTGCTGCCATGCAGATAAACACTGGCAGCGGCAGCAAGTGCATGCCCACAGCCACCCCTTGTTCCTTCACACCTTGTATCAGCTGTAATCCAGTCCAGTCCAGTGCTGCCTGCTGAGCAGCACTGACCAACACTGCCTGGGCCCAGGCTTTTATCTCTGAGGCCCCATTATGATGTCAGAAAGCTGGCTCTGGAATCCTGAGGGCTCCACTATGACACGTGCAAAGTTCCGTCTGAACTTTATATAAGACGGTGAGGCTCAGTCAGTCACTCAGTGTTGCCTGAGAGGGCAACACTGCAACAGCCGGCCGCCAGGCTGTCTTTTTTTTGCACAGCTAGTTGCCTCCAGGAGGCCACAAGAGGGAGACAAGGGACTGCAAAATGGAAAATAGGCATCCACCAACTTTACAGACAACTTCTCCTTGCTCCTACAACCTCCATCCTTGCACAGTTTGTTATTCTTCTAGGTAACATAGTAACAAATCCAAATTGCTGCTCTCTTTGTAGGCAAGCAAGGCTTTGTTGCAACTGCAATTCTTACTTCTTCTTGAAATGTAGGGACGACAGTACATTCCATCACATCCATCTAGTGTACACAGGTAGGTCCATTGTGGCGGGCAGGCGAGCGGGCGGGCTGCTTTATTGGCTGTTTGCTGTTCCCCTACTCCACTCCACTATTTGACTGTTGTGCTGCATCAATCAATCAATCAATCAATCAATCAATCAATCAATCAATCAATCAATCAATCAGTGGCTGGCTCAGGTGCAGCTCTTTAACTTACCTAAAAGGGAGGGCGGAGAGAAGACAAGGAAGGTGAATGAGGTGTTCCAATGTGAAATGCCGGAAACACAGAAACACAGACGACACACAACAAGAGGTGGCAATCTATTCATTAATTGCATTTAATCAATGAGCTCATTATCACTCATGCATTGTCCAACAGGTGTTGAAATAATGGGATTAAAAGGGGAGATCCCTTCAGAAAGACAGAAACAATAGCAAAGACAAAAAACACTTTTGGAATCTGCTTTTAGTCAACACATAAGGAAAGGGTGCACCGGTCCTGGAAATACTGCAATACCAGGTCAATGCGTGGAGTGGACAGAGCAAGCTCTATTTCCATCTCCCTGTTCTAAAAATCCATTTAATATATGGTCCCCAGATAGGGGACGTATCAGATATTAAACTGATAAGAACAGATACTACACTTGATCTTAGCCAAAAGGCCGAGAAGCGATAACCCGAACGGGCCGCGCGTTGCCCGAGCCTGCCCGATACTGCTGTTCAGCCCTTGCAGCGATTCAGCCTACTTCTAGGCAATTCCATGGGGCCCTGCAGGCTCACACACTCACAGCTACACGGGAGGTGAATAAAGGCCGGAGAGGAAGCCAGACAGGATTTGCTTCTTTTGCTTGCACCACAATGCAGTGCTGAAAGAGGAGGAATCTACATAAAAACGCCTTCCTGGCAACGCCCAAATGCCCTGCTGCCATGCAGATAAACACTGGCAGCGGCAGCAAGTGCATGCCCACAGCCACCCCTTGTTCCTTCACACCTTGTATCAGCTGTAATCCAGTCCAGTCCAGTGCTGCCTGCTGAGCAGCACTGACCAACACTGCCTGGGCCCAGGCTTTTATCTCTGAGGCCCCATTATGATGTCAGAAAGCTGGCTCTGGAATCCTGAGGGCTCCACTATGACACGTGCAAAGTTCCGTCTGAACTTTATATAAGACGGTGAGGCTCAGTCAGTCACTCAGTGTTGCCTGAGAGGGCAACACTGCAACAGCCGGCCGCCAGGCTGTCTTTTTTTTGCACAGCTAGTTGCCTCCAGGAGGCCACAAGAGGGAGACAAGGGACTGCAAAATGGAAAATAGGCATCCACCAACTTTACAGACAACTTCTCCTTGCTCCTACAACCTCCATCCTTGCACAGTTTGTTATTCTTCTAGGTAACATAGTAACAAATCCAAATTGCTGCTCTCTTTGTAGGCAAGCAAGGCTTTGTTGCAACTGCAATTCTTACTTCTTCTTGAAATGTAGGGACGACAGTACATTCCATCACATCCATCTAGTGTACACAGGTAGGTCCATTGTGGCGGGCAGGCGAGCGGGCGGGCTGCTTTATTGGCTGTTTGCTGTTCCCCTACTCCACTCCACTATTTGACTGTTGTGCTGCATCAATCAATCAATCAATCAATCAATCAATCAATCAATCAATCAATCAATCAATCAGTGGCTGGCTCAGGTGCAGCTCTTTAACTTACCTAAAAGGGAGGGCGGAGAGAAGACAAGGAAGGTGAATGAGGTGTTCCAATGTGAAATGCCGGAAACACAGAAACACAGACGACACACAACAAGAGGTGGCAATCTATTCATTAATTGCATTTAATCAATGAGCTCATTATCACTCATGCATTGTCCAACAGGTGTTGAAATAATGGGATTAAAAGGGGAGATCCCTTCAGAAAGACAGAAACAATAGCAAAGACAAAAAACACTTTTGGAATCTGCTTTTAGTCAACACATAAGGAAAGGGTGCACCGGTCCTGGAAATACTGCAATACCAGGTCAATGCGTGGAGTGGACAGAGCAAGCTCTATTTCCATCTCCCTGTTCTAAAAATCCATTTAATATATGGTCCCCAGATAGGGGACGTATCAGATATTAAACTGATAAGAACAGATACTACACTTGATCTTAGCCAAAAGGCCGAGAAGCGATAACCCGAACGGGCCGCGCGTTGCCCGAGCCTGCCCGATACTGCTGTTCAGCCCTTGCAGCGATTCAGCCTACTTCTAGGCAATTCCATGGGGCCCTGCAGGCTCACACACTCACAGCTACACGGGAGGTGAATAAAGGCCGGAGAGGAAGCCAGACAGGATTTGCTTCTTTTGCTTGCACCACAATGCAGTGCTGAAAGAGGAGGAATCTACATAAAAACGCCTTCCTGGCAACGCCCAAATGCCCTGCTGCCATGCAGATAAACACTGGCAGCGGCAGCAAGTGCATGCCCACAGCCACCCCTTGTTCCTTCACACCTTGTATCAGCTGTAATCCAGTCCAGTCCAGTGCTGCCTGCTGAGCAGCACTGACCAACACTGCCTGGGCCCAGGCTTTTATCTCTGAGGCCCCATTATGATGTCAGAAAGCTGGCTCTGGAATCCTGAGGGCTCCACTATGACACGTGCAAAGTTCCGTCTGAACTTTATATAAGACGGTGAGGCTCAGTCAGTCACTCAGTGTTGCCTGAGAGGGCAACACTGCAACAGCCGGCCGCCAGGCTGTCTTTTTTTTGCACAGCTAGTTGCCTCCAGGAGGCCACAAGAGGGAGACAAGGGACTGCAAAATGGAAAATAGGCATCCACCAACTTTACAGACAACTTCTCCTTGCTCCTACAACCTCCATCCTTGCACAGTTTGTTATTCTTCTAGGTAACATAGTAACAAATCCAAATTGCTGCTCTCTTTGTAGGCAAGCAAGGCTTTGTTGCAACTGCAATTCTTACTTCTTCTTGAAATGTAGGGACGACAGTACATTCCATCACATCCATCTAGTGTACACAGGTAGGTCCATTGTGGCGGGCAGGCGAGCGGGCGGGCTGCTTTATTGGCTGTTTGCTGTTCCCCTACTCCACTCCACTATTTGACTGTTGTGCTGCATCAATCAATCAATCAATCAATCAATCAATCAATCAATCAATCAATCAATCAGTGGCTGGCTCAGGTGCAGCTCTTTAACTTACCTAAAAGGGAGGGCGGAGAGAAGACAAGGAAGGTGAATGAGGTGTTCCAATGTGAAATGCCGGAAACACAGAAACACAGACGACACACAACAAGAGGTGGCAATCTATTCATTAATTGCATTTAATCAATGAGCTCATTATCACTCATGCATTGTCCAACAGGTGTTGAAATAATGGGATTAAAAGGGGAGATCCCTTCAGAAAGACAGAAACAATAGCAAAGACAAAAAACACTTTTGGAATCTGCTTTTAGTCAACACATAAGGAAAGGGTGCACCGGTCCTGGAAATACTGCAATACCAGGTCAATGCGTGGAGTGGACAGAGCAAGCTCTATTTCCATCTCCCTGTTCTAAAAATCCATTTAATATATGGTCCCCAGATAGGGGACGTATCAGATATTAAACTGATAAGAACAGATACTACACTTGATCTTAGCCAAAAGGCCGAGAAGCGATAACCCGAACGGGCCGCGCGTTGCCCGAGCCTGCCCGATACTGCTGTTCAGCCCTTGCAGCGATTCAGCCTACTTCTAGGCAATTCCATGGGGCCCTGCAGGCTCACACACTCACAGCTACACGGGAGGTGAATAAAGGCCGGAGAGGAAGCCAGACAGGATTTGCTTCTTTTGCTTGCACCACAATGCAGTGCTGAAAGAGGAGGAATCTACATAAAAACGCCTTCCTGGCAACGCCCAAATGCCCTGCTGCCATGCAGATAAACACTGGCAGCGGCAGCAAGTGCATGCCCACAGCCACCCCTTGTTCCTTCACACCTTGTATCAGCTGTAATCCAGTCCAGTCCAGTGCTGCCTGCTGAGCAGCACTGACCAACACTGCCTGGGCCCAGGCTTATATCTCTGAGGCCCCATTATGATGTCAGAAAGCTGGCTCTGGAATCCTGAGGGCTCCACTATGACACGTGCAAAGTTCCGTCTGAACTTTATATAAGACGGTGAGGCTCAGTCAGTCACTCAGTGTTGCCTGAGAGGGCAACACTGCAACAGCCGGCCGCCAGGCTGTCTTTTTTTTGCACAGCTAGTTGCCTCCAGGAGGCCACAAGAGGGAGACAAGGGACTGCAAAATGGAAAATAGGCATCCACCAACTTTACAGACAACTTCTCCTTGCTCCTACAACCTCCATCCTTGCACAGTTTGTTATTCTTCTAGGTAACATAGTAACAAATCCAAATTGCTGCTCTCTTTGTAGGCAAGCAAGGCTTTGTTGCAACTGCAATTCTTACTTCTTCTTGAAATGTAGGGACGACAGTACATTCCATCACATCCATCTAGTGTACACAGGTAGGTCCATTGTGGCGGGCAGGCGAGCGGGCGGGCTGCTTTATTGGCTGTTTGCTGTTCCCCTACTCCACTCCACTATTTGACTGTTGTGCTGCATCAATCAATCAATCAATCAATCAATCAATCAATCAATCAATCAATCAATCAATCAGTGGCTGGCTCAGGTGCAGCTCTTTAACTTACCTAAAAGGGAGGGCGGAGAGAAGACAAGGAAGGTGAATGAGGTGTTCCAATGTGAAATGCCGGAAACACAGAAACACAGACGACACACAACAAGAGGTGGCAATCTATTCATTAATTGCATTTAATCAATGAGCTCATTATCACTCATGCATTGTCCAACAGGTGTTGAAATAATGGGATTAAAAGGGGAGATCCCTTCAGAAAGACAGAAACAATAGCAAAGACAAAAAACACTTTTGGAATCTGCTTTTAGTCAACACATAAGGAAAGGGTGCACCGGTCCTGGAAATACTGCAATACCAGGTCAATGCGTGGAGTGGACAGAGCAAGCTCTATTTCCATCTCCCTGTTCTAAAAATCCATTTAATATATGGTCCCCAGATAGGGGACGTATCAGATATTAAACTGATAAGAACAGATACTACACTTGATCTTAGCCAAAAGGCCGAGAAGCGATAACCCGAACGGGCCGCGCGTTGCCCGAGCCTGCCCGATACTGCTGTTCAGCCCTTGCAGCGATTCAGCCTACTTCTAGGCAATTCCATGGGGCCCTGCAGGCTCACACACTCACAGCTACACGGGAGGTGAATAAAGGCCGGAGAGGAAGCCAGACAGGATTTGCTTCTTTTGCTTGCACCACAATGCAGTGCTGAAAGAGGAGGAATCTACATAAAAACGCCTTCCTGGCAACGCCCAAATGCCCTGCTGCCATGCAGATAAACACTGGCAGCGGCAGCAAGTGCATGCCCACAGCCACCCCTTGTTCCTTCACACCTTGTATCAGCTGTAATCCAGTCCAGTCCAGTGCTGCCTGCTGAGCAGCACTGACCAACACTGCCTGGGCCCAGGCTTTTATCTCTGAGGCCCCATTATGATGTCAGAAAGCTGGCTCTGGAATCCTGAGGGCTCCACTATGACACGTGCAAAGTTCCGTCTGAACTTTATATAAGACGGTGAGGCTCAGTCAGTCACTCAGTGTTGCCTGAGAGGGCAACACTGCAACAGCCGGCCGCCAGGCTGTCTTTTTTTTGCACAGCTAGTTGCCTCCAGGAGGCCACAAGAGGGAGACAAGGGACTGCAAAATGGAAAATAGGCATCCACCAACTTTACAGACAACTTCTCCTTGCTCCTACAACCTCCATCCTTGCACAGTTTGTTATTCTTCTAGGTAACATAGTAACAAATCCAAATTGCTGCTCTCTTTGTAGGCAAGCAAGGCTTTGTTGCAACTGCAATTCTTACTTCTTCTTGAAATGTAGGGACGACAGTACATTCCATCACATCCATCTAGTGTACACAGGTAGGTCCATTGTGGCGGGCAGGCGAGCGGGCGGGCTGCTTTATTGGCTGTTTGCTGTTCCCCTACTCCACTCCACTATTTGACTGTTGTGCTGCATCAATCAATCAATCAATCAATCAATCAATCAATCAATCAATCAATCAATCAATCAATCAGTGGCTGGCTCAGGTGCAGCTCTTTAACTTACCTAAAAGGGAGGGCGGAGAGAAGACAAGTAAGGTGAATGAGGTGTTCCAATGTGAAATGCCGGAAACACAGAAACACAGACGACACACAACAAGAGGTGGCAATCTATTCATTAATTGCACTTAATCAATGAGCTCATTATCACTCATGCATTGTCCAACAGGTGTTGAAATAATGGGATTAAAAGGGGAGATCCCTTCAGAAAGACAGAAACAATAGCAAAGACAAAAAACACTTTTGGAATCTGCTTTTAGTCAACACATAAGGAAAGGGTGCACCGGTCCTGGAAATACTGCAATACCAGGTCAATGCGTGGAGTGGACAGAGCAAGCTCTATTTCCATCTCCCTGTTCTAAAAATCCATTTAATATATGGTCCCCAGATAGGGGACGTATCAGATATTAAACTGATAAGAACAGATACTACACTTGATCTTAGCCAAAAGGCCGAGAAGCGATAACCCGAACGGGCCGCGCGTTGCCCGAGCCTGCCCGATACTGCTGTTCAGCCCTTGCAGCGATTCAGCCTACTTCTAGGCAATTCCATGGGGCCCTGCAGGCTCACACACTCACAGCTACACGGGAGGTGAATAAAGGCCGGAGAGGAAGCCAGACAGGATTTGCTTCTTTTGCTTGCACCACAATGCAGTGCTGAAAGAGGAGGAATCTACATAAAAACGCCTTCCTGGCAACGCCCAAATGCCCTGCTGCCATGCAGATAAACACTGGCAGCGGCAGCAAGTGCATGCCCACAGCCACCCCTTGTTCCTTCACACCTTGTATCAGCTGTAATCCAGTCCAGTCCAGTGCTGCCTGCTGAGCAGCACTGACCAACACTGCCTGGGCCCAGGCTTTTATCTCTGAGGCCCCATTATGATGTCAGAAAGCTGGCTCTGGAATCCTGAGGGCTCCACTATGACACGTGCAAAGTTCCGTCTGAACTTTATATAAGACGGTGAGGCTCAGTCAGTCACTCAGTGTTGCCTGAGAGGGCAACACTGCAACAGCCGGCCGCCAGGCTGTCTTTTTTTTGCACAGCTAGTTGCCTCCAGGAGGCCACAAGAGGGAGACAAGGGACTGCAAAATGGAAAATAGGCATCCACCAACTTTACAGACAACTTCTCCTTGCTCCTACAACCTCCATCCTTGCACAGTTTGTTATTCTTCTAGGTAACATAGTAACAAATCCAAATTGCTGCTCTCTTTGTAGGCAAGCAAGGCTTTGTTGCAACTGCAATTCTTACTTCTTCTTGAAATGTAGGGACGACAGTACATTCCATCACATCCATCTAGTGTACACAGGTAGGTCCATTGTGGCGGGCAGGCGAGCGGGCGGGCTGCTTTATTGGCTGTTTGCTGTTCCCCTACTCCACTCCACTATTTGACTGTTGTGCTGCATCAATCAATCAATCAATCAATCAATCAATCAATCAATCAATCAATCAATCAATCAGTGGCTGGCTCAGGTGCAGCTCTTTAACTTACCTAAAAGGGAGGGCGGAGAGAAGACAAGGAAGGTGAATGAGGTGTTCCAATGTGAAATGCCGGAAACACAGAAACACAGACGACACACAACAAGAGGTGGCAATCTATTCATTAATTGCATTTAATCAATGAGCTCATTATCACTCATGCATTGTCCAACAGGTGTTGAAATAATAGGATTAAAAGGGGAGATCCCTTCAGAAAGACAGAAACAATAGCAAAGACAAAAAACACTTTTGGAATCTGCTTTTAGTCAACACATAAGGAAAGGGTGCACCGGTCCTGGAAATACTGCAATACCAGGTCAATGCGTGGAGTGGACAGAGCAAGCTCTATTTCCATCTCCCTGTTCTAAAAATCCATTTAATATATGGTCCCCAGATAGGGGACGTATCAGATATTAAACTGATAAGAACAGATACTACACTTGATCTTAGCCAAAAGGCCGAGAAGCGATAACCCGAACGGGCCGCGCGTTGCCCGAGCCTGCCCGATACTGCTGTTCAGCCCTTGCAGCGATTCAGCCTACTTCTAGGCAATTCCATGGGGCCCTGCAGGCTCACACACTCACAGCTACACGGGAGGTGAATAAAGGCCGGAGAGGAAGCCAGACAGGATTTGCTTCTTTTGCTTGCACCACAATGCAGTGCTGAAAGAGGAGGAATCTACATAAAAACGCCTTCCTGGCAACGCCCAAATGCCCTGCTGCCATGCAGATAAACACTGGCAGCGGCAGCAAGTGCATGCCCACAGCCACCCCTTGTTCCTTCACACCTTGTATCAGCTGTAATCCAGTCCAGTCCAGTGCTGCCTGCTGAGCAGCACTGACCAACACTGCCTGGGCCCAGGCTTTTATCTCTGAGGCCCCATTATGATGTCAGAAAGCTGGCTCTGGAATCCTGAGGGCTCCACTATGACACGTGCAAAGTTCCGTCTGAACTTTATATAAGACGGTGAGGCTCAGTCAGTCACTCAGTGTTGCCTGAGAGGGCAACACTGCAACAGCCGGCCGCCAGGCTGTCTTTTTTTTGCACAGCTAGTTGCCTCCAGGAGGCCACAAGAGGGAGACAAGGGACTGCAAAATGGAAAATAGGCATCCACCAACTTTACAGACAACTTCTCCTTGCTCCTACAACCTCCATCCTTGCACAGTTTGTTATTCTTCTAGGTAACATAGTAACAAATCCAAATTGCTGCTCTCTTTGTAGGCAAGCAAGGCTTTGTTGCAACTGCAATTCTTACTTCTTCTTGAAATGTAGGGACGACAGTACATTCCATCACATCCATCTAGTGTACACAGGTAGGTCCATTGTGGCGGGCAGGCGAGCGGGCGGGCTGCTTTATTGGCTGTTTGCTGTTCCCCTACTCCACTCCACTATTTGACTGTTGTGCTGCATCAATCAATCAATCAATCAATCAATCAATCAATCAATCAATCAATCAATCAATCAATCAGTGGCTGGCTCAGGTGCAGCTCTTTAACTTACCTAAAAGGGAGGGCGGAGAGAAGACAAGGAAGGTGAATGAGGTGTTCCAATGTGAAATGCCGGAAACACAGAAACACAGACGACACACAACAAGAGGTGGCAATCTATTCATTAATTGCACTTAATCAATGAGCTCATTATCACTCATGCATTGTCCAACAGGTGTTGAAATAATGGGATTAAAAGGGGAGATCCCTTCAGAAAGACAGAAACAATAGCAAAGACAAAAAACACTTTTGGAATCTGCTTTTAGTCAACACATAAGGAAAGGGTGCACCGGTCCTGGAAATACTGCAATACCAGGTCAATGCGTGGAGTGGACAGAGCAAGCTCTATTTCCATCTCCCTGTTCTAAAAATCCATTTAATATATGGTCCCCAGATAGGGGACGTATCAGATATTAAACTGATAAGAACAGATACTACACTTGATCTTAGCCAAAAGGCCGAGAAGCGATAACCCGAACGGGCCGCGCGTTGCCCGAGCCTGCCCGATACTGCTGTTCAGCCCTTGCAGCGATTCAGCCTACTTCTAGGCAATTCCATGGGGCCCTGCAGGCTCACACACTCACAGCTACACGGGAGGTGAATAAAGGCCGGAGAGGAAGCCAGACAGGATTTGCTTCTTTTGCTTGCACCACAATGCAGTGCTGAAAGAGGAGGAATCTACATAAAAACGCCTTCCTGGCAACGCCCAAATGCCCTGCTGCCATGCAGATAAACACTGGCAGCGGCAGCAAGTGCATGCCCACAGCCACCCCTTGTTCCTTCACACCTTGTATCAGCTGTAATCCAGTCCAGTCCAGTGCTGCCTGCTGAGCAGCACTGACCAACACTGCCTGGGCCCAGGCTTTTATCTCTGAGGCCCCATTATGATGTCAGAAAGCTGGCTCTGGAATCCTGAGGGCTCCACTATGACACGTGCAAAGTTCCGTCTGAACTTTATATAAGACGGTGAGGCTCAGTCAGTCACTCAGTGTTGCCTGAGAGGGCAACACTGCAACAGCCGGCCGCCAGGCTGTCTTTTTTTTGCACAGCTAGTTGCCTCCAGGAGGCCACAAGAGGGAGACAAGGGACTGCAAAATGGAAAATAGGCATCCACCAACTTTACAGACAACTTCTCCTTGCTCCTACAACCTCCATCCTTGCACAGTTTGTTATTCTTCTAGGTAACATAGTAACAAATCCAAATTGCTGCTCTCTTTGTAGGCAAGCAAGGCTTTGTTGCAACTGCAATTCTTACTTCTTCTTGAAATGTAGGGACGACAGTACATTCCATCACATCCATCTAGTGTACACAGGTAGGTCCATTGTGGCGGGCAGGCGAGCGGGCGGGCTGCTTTATTGGCTGTTTGCTGTTCCCCTACTCCACTCCACTATTTGACTGTTGTGCTGCATCAATCAATCAATCAATCAATCAATCAATCAATCAATCAATCAATCAATCAATCAATCAGTGGCTGGCTCAGGTGCAGCTCTTTAACTTACCTAAAAGGGAGGGCGGAGAGAAGACAAGGAAGGTGAATGAGGTGTTCCAATGTGAAATGCCGGAAACACAGAAACACAGACGACACACAACAAGAGGTGGCAATCTATTCATTAATTGCATTTAATCAATGAGCTCATTATCACTCATGCATTGTCCAACAGGTGTTGAAATAATGGGATTAAAAGGGGAGATCCCTTCAGAAAGACAGAAACAATAGCAAAGACAAAAAACACTTTTGGAATCTGCTTTTAGTCAACACATAAGGAAAGGGTGCACCGGTCCTGGAAATACTGCAATACCAGGTCAATGCGTGGAGTGGACAGAGCAAGCTCTATTTCCATCTCCCTGTTCTAAAAATCCATTTAATATATGGTCCCCAGATAGGGGACGTATCAGATATTAAACTGATAAGAACAGATACTACACTTAATCTTAGCCAAAAGGCCGAGAAGCGATAACCCGAACGGGCCGCGCGTTGCCCGAGCCTGCCCGATACTGCTGTTCAGCCCTTGCAGCGATTCAGCCTACTTCTAGGCAATTCCATGGGGCCCTGCAGGCTCACACACTCACAGCTAGAAGCCAGACAGGATTTGCTTCTTTTGCTTGCACCACAATGCAGTGCTGAAAGAGGAGGAATCTACATAAAAACGCCTTCCTGGCAACGCCCAAATGCCCTGCTGCCATGCAGATAAACACTGGCAGCGGCAGCAAGTGCATGCCCACAGCCACCCCTTGTTCCTTCACACCTTGTATCAGCTGTAATCCAGTCCAGTCCAGTGCTGCCTGCTGAGCAGCACTGACCAACACTGCCTGGGCCCAGGCTTTTATCTCTGAGGCCCCATTATGATGTCAGAAAGCTGGCTCTGGAATCCTGAGGGCTCCACTATGACACGTGCAAAGTTCCGTCTGAACTTTATATAAGACGGTGAGGCTCAGTCAGTCACTCAGTGTTGCCTGAGAGGGCAACACTGCAACAGCCGGCCGCCAGGCTGTCTTTTTTTTGCACAGCTAGTTGCCTCCAGGAGGCCACAAGAGGGAGACAAGGGACTGCAAAATGGAAAATAGGCATCCACCAACTTTACAGACAACTTCTCCTTGCTCCTACAACTTCCATCCTTGCACAGTTTGTTATTCTTCTAGGTAACATAGTAACAAATCCAAATTGCTGCTCTCTTTGTAGGCAAGCAAGGCTTTGTTGCAACTGCAATTCTTACTTCTTCTTGAAATGTAGGGACGACAGTACATTCCATCACATCCATCTAGTGTACACAGGTAGGTCCATTGTGGCGGGCAGGCGAGCGGGCGGGCTGCTTTATTGGCTGTTTGCTGTTCCCCTACTCCACTCCACTATTTGACTGTTGTGCTGCATCAATCAATCAATCAATCAATCAATCAATCAATCAATCAATCAGTGGCTGGCTCAGGTGCAGCTCTTTAACTTACCTAAAAGGGAGGGCGGAGAGAAGACAAGGAAGGTGAATGAGGTGTTCCAATGTGAAATGCCGGAAACACAGAAACACAGACGACACACAACAAGAGGTGGCAATCTATTCATTAATTGCACTTAATCAATGAGCTCATTATCACTCATGCATTGTCCAACAGGTGTTGAAATAATGGGATTAAAAGGGGAGATCCCTTCAGAAAGACAGAAACAATAGCAAAGACAAAAAACACTTTTGGAATCTGCTTTTAGTCAACACATAAGGAAAGGGTGCACCGGTCCTGGAAATACTGCAATACCAGGTCAATGCGTGGAGTGGACAGAGCAAGCTCTATTTCCATCTCCCTGTTCTAAAAATCCATTTAATATATGGTCCCCAGATAGGGGACGTATCAGATATTAAACTGATAAGAACAGATACTACACTTGATCTTAGCCAAAAGGCCGAGAAGCGATAACCCGAACGGGCCGCGCGTTGCCCGAGCCTGCCCGATACTGCTGTTCAGCCCTTGCAGCGATTCAGCCTACTTCTAGGCAATTCCATGGGGCCCTGCAGGCTCACACACTCACAGCTACACGGGAGGTGAATAAAGGCCGGAGAGGAAGCCAGACAGGATTTGCTTCTTTTGCTTGCACCACAATGCAGTGCTGAAAGAGGAGGAATCTACATAAAAACGCCTTCCTGGCAACGCCCAAATGCCCTGCTGCCATGCAGATAAACACTGGCAGCGGCAGCAAGTGCATGCCCACAGCCACCCCTTGTTCCTTCACACCTTGTATCAGCTGTAATCCAGTCCAGTCCAGTGCTGCCTGCTGAGCAGCACTGACCAACACTGCCTGGGCCCAGGCTTATATCTCTGAGGCCCCATTATGATGTCAGAAAGCTGGCTCTGGAATCCTGAGGGCTCCACTATGACACGTGCAAAGTTCCGTCTGAACTTTATATAAGACGGTGAGGCTCAGTCAGTCACTCAGTGTTGCCTGAGAGGGCAACACTGCAACAGCCGGCCGCCAGGCTGTCTTTTTTTTGCACAGCTAGTTGCCTCCAGGAGGCCACAAGAGGGAGACAAGGGACTGCAAAATGGAAAATAGGCATCCACCAACTTTACAGACAACTTCTCCTTGCTCCTACAACCTCCATCCTTGCACAGTTTGTTATTCTTCTAGGTAACATAGTAACAAATCCAAATTGCTGCTCTCTTTGTAGGCAAGCAAGGCTTTGTTGCAACTGCAATTCTTACTTCTTCTTGAAATGTAGGGACGACAGTACATTCCATCACATCCATCTAGTGTACACAGGTAGGTCCATTGTGGCGGGCAGGCGAGCGGGCGGGCTGCTTTATTGGCTGTTTGCTGTTCCCCTACTCCACTCCACTATTTGACTGTTGTGCTGCATCAATCAATCAATCAATCAATCAATCAATCAATCAATCAATCAATCAGTGGCTGGCTCAGGTGCAGCTCTTTAACTTACCTAAAAGGGAGGGCGGAGAGAAGACAAGGAAGGTGAATGAGGTGTTCCAATGTGAAATGCCGGAAACACAGAAACACAGACGACACACAACAAGAGGTGGCAATCTATTCATTAATTGCATTTAATCAATGAGCTCATTATCACTCATGCATTGTCCAACAGGTGTTGAAATAATGGGATTAAAAGGGGAGATCCCTTCAGAAAGACAGAAACAATAGCAAAGACAAAAAACACTTTTGGAATCTGCTTTTAGTCAACACATAAGGAAAGGGTGCACCGGTCCTGGAAATACTGCAATACCAGGTCAATGCGTGGAGTGGACAGAGCAAGCTCTATTTCCATCTCCCTGTTCTAAAAATCCATTTAATATATGGTCCCCAGATAGGGGACGTATCAGATATTAAACTGATAAGAACAGATACTACACTTGATCTTAGCCAAAAGGCCGAGAAGCGATAACCCGAACGGGCCGCGCGTTGCCCGAGCCTGCCCGATACTGCTGTTCAGCCCTTGCAGCGATTCAGCCTACTTCTAGGCAATTCCATGGGGCCCTGCAGGCTCACACACTCACAGCTACACGGGAGGTGAATAAAGGCCGGAGAGGAAGCCAGACAGGATTTGCTTCTTTTGCTTGCACCACAATGCAGTGCTGAAAGAGGAGGAATCTACATAAAAACGCCTTCCTGGCAACGCCCAAATGCCCTGCTGCCATGCAGATAAACACTGGCAGCGGCAGCAAGTGCATGCCCACAGCCACCCCTTGTTCCTTCACACCTTGTATCAGCTGTAATCCAGTCCAGTCCAGTGCTGCCTGCTGAGCAGCACTGACCAACACTGCCTGGGCCCAGGCTTTTATCTCTGAGGCCCCATTATGATGTCAGAAAGCTGGCTCTGGAATCCTGAGGGCTCCACTATGACACGTGCAAAGTTCCGTCTGAACTTTATATAAGACGGTGAGGCTCAGTCAGTCACTCAGTGTTGCCTGAGAGGGCAACACTGCAACAGCCGGCCGCCAGGCTGTCTTTTTTTTGCACAGCTAGTTGCCTCCAGGAGGCCACAAGAGGGAGACAAGGGACTGCAAAATGGAAAATAGGCATCCACCAACTTTACAGACAACTTCTCCTTGCTCCTACAACCTCCATCCTTGCACAGTTTGTTATTCTTCTAGGTAACATAGTAACAAATCCAAATTGCTGCTCTCTTTGTAGGCAAGCAAGGCTTTGTTGCAACTGCAATTCTTACTTCTTCTTGAAATGTAGGGACGACAGTACATTCCATCACATCCATCTAGTGTACACAGGTAGGTCCATTGTGGCGGGCAGGCGAGCGGGCGGGCTGCTTTATTGGCTGTTTGCTGTTCCCCTACTCCACTCCACTATTTGACTGTTGTGCTGCATCAATCAATCAATCAATCAATCAATCAATCAATCAGTGGCTGGCTCAGGTGCAGCTCTTTAACTTACCTAAAAGGGAGGGCGGAGAGAAGACAAGGAAGGTGAATGAGGTGTTCCAATGTGAAATGCCGGAAACACAGAAACACAGACGACACACAACAAGAGGTGGCAATCTATTCATTAATTGCATTTAATCAATGAGCTCATTATCACTCATGCATTGTCCAACAGGTGTTGAAATAATGGGATTAAAAGGGGAGATCCCTTCAGAAAGACAGAAACAATAGCAAAGACAAAAAACACTTTTGGAATCTGCTTTTAGTCAACACATAAGGAAAGGGTGCACCGGTCCTGGAAATACTGCAATACCAGGTCAATGCGTGGAGTGGACAGAGCAAGCTCTATTTCCATCTCCCTGTTCTAAAAATCCATTTAATATATGGTCCCCAGATAGGGGACGTATCAGATATTAAACTGATAAGAACAGATTTTTTTTAAGTTGACTACCCCAACTTTGGGGGTAACCGTTTATTTAAAATTTTTCAGGTTTTACAATAAATTAACATTTTTCAACATTTTTACAGGGATTCAAATTTTACAACAATGGTTAAAAAATAAATACAAATTGTCAGATTAAAATCATACAATTTATAAAAGGGCACTTGGTGGCATCATATTATAGAATTCCATTCGCTAAAAAACCATTTTCTACTTAAAACAGGAGAGAATTTTTTGTCTAAAAGATAATACTTGTGCATTTCATAAAAACAAATTCCTAAAATATCATTCACAGATAAAATTTCATGTTTGAATAAAAGAATATTCCTGGCCGCCCACAGAGCTGCTTTAACGCAGTTAGTAATCTTCCATGCCATAATTTTCTGAGTCCTTGTTGGGCACTCCAGACATCCGTAAAAAACGCCTTCACTTGTAATTCTCTTTATTCCGGTTATCTTCTTCATCAAGGGGAGGATTTTTGTCCATATGAGTTGTGAAAAATAACATTGCCAAAAGAGATGTAAGACTGTCTCGTCATCGCGGCATCCTCCCCTTGGACACGCAGCCGAGTTGGTCAGTCCCCTTCGATGCTGGAATGCCCGGCATGGAAGACACTCGTGGGCGCAGCTCCAGGCCAGATCCTTCTGTGAATTAAAAATGAATTTAGCATTAACCATGCTCCAGATAATTTTGCATTTGTTTTCATTAAAATTGCTAATGGGGGCTATTAAAACATTTTCTTTTATTTCCTTTAAAACATATTTACTATTTTTTACATCTTCTATTCTTTTGTCTTTTAGTTTAAAAAGGTTCACTATTTTTTCTAAAATCTTATACTGGTCTGGCAGGTTAAAAGCATATGGCGAGCTTAAAACCGTAGAGAACCATCCGTACCTCCTCATAAAATAGCCAGTGTTAAAACGGATAAAATAAGACCAGTAGTGTTCCTTAAAAACAGTATTAAGACACAGTGTAAAAAAATGGATTAAAAGAAATGCTTTTATATTTGGAAAATCTTTACCACCCATTAGCTTTGGTAACATCACTTTTTCTCTCCTGAGCTTCTCCATCCTAGAATTCCATAAAAATGTAAAACATGCCTTGGTAATCTTTTTTAATAAAATATCAGGGGGAGGGAAAACCATACTTAGATATAATAAAATTGGTAAAATCACCATTTTTGTGATTAAAATTTTTCCCTCCATTGTCAGTTTTCTAAGATTCCATAAACAAATTTTCTTATTAACTTTTTGTGCCACCAAGTCCCAACTGATAAAACCATTGTTTGACTCATTGAAGGAGACCCCTAAAATCTGTACAGACTCCGACACAGGGACTGGAATGTCCTGTAAAATCATGTTGCCAATATTTAAAATATTACTTTTATTAAAATTGACTTTAAAACCGGAGGAGCAGCAAAATTGGTATATCTGTTGTAATGCTTTTTGCAGTGACGGGGCGTCCCTGCACAGGACCGCGACATCATCCATGTACCCCACCACTTTTGCCTCTAGTCCCCCCCCGCCCGGCAGGGGGACTCCACATATCTGCCTGTCATTCCTCAATCTGCAGAGTAGAGGCTCGATCGCACATATAAAAAGTAGTGGGGACAAGGGACACCCCTGCTTCACTCCGGAGTTTAAAAGGACATCCTGTGTCTTAAAACCCTTTACTAAAATCTTGCTCGTACAATTTTCATAAAAGGCCTTCAGAGACTGTAAAAAGCCTTCTGGTATACCCATCTTTTCTAAAACCTTAAAAAGATAAAAATGTGATACTCTATCAAAGGCTTTCTCGAAATCTATGGATAAAACCGCCAATCTGCCTTTTCTCTCCTTCGTATCACCAATAGCATCTTTTAAAAGGTTTAAATTGTCCCATATGCTCCTCCCAGGTATCCCACAGACTTGGTTGGAGTGGACGATTTTCTCTATAACAGCCTTTAGCCTATTCGCGCAAATCTTGGCCATTATTTTGTAGTCTGTGTTTAGTAAGGTGATAGGCCTCCAGTTTTTAATATCTGTTTTGTCCCCCTTTTTATAAAGCAGGGACACCTCACCTTTCTTCCAGGACCCCGGGAGGGCTTTTGTTCTAAAAACTTGAGTAAAAAGGGAATAGAGATCCTCTTTTAAAACTCCATAAAATGTGACATAAAACTCTATGGGTATACCATCAGGGCCAGGGACTTTACCTGTTTTAAAACTCTTGATGGTATCTAAAATCTCCTGTTCCGTAATATCCTGTAATAAAAAATCTTTGGAGACAGGATTTAAAACAGCGTCAACCTCCTTCAATGAGTCGTTCATCAAATCAACATTAACAAGCTTTATATTAAAAAGATCCGCATAAAATCTGTGTACCTTTTTTAAAATATTGTCAGTGTTTGTATCTCCATCAACATTGTCTAACAGGGTATGCTTATCGTTAATTTTCTTAAAAAAGTACCTGGAGCAGGTCTCATTTTCCTCGAGGTGTTTCATTTTTGAACGAAAGACAATTTCCTTACCTCTCTGCTCCAGGCACTGGGAGATCTCCTTCCTAATCTCCATAATCTCCTCCTCCACCTGCATACCCTGTTCTCTGAACTTGTATTGGGTCTGCAGACGGGTATTCAAATTAGCAAAAAAATCCTGTTTTTCTTTTGCTTTTCTCCTTCCGATTTTTATGAAAAAGTCTCTTATTTTTATTTTTATTTTCTCCCACCATGAGACTATGGACATATTTGGATGTCTTACCCGTCTGCAGCCCTTATAAAAGGTAATAAAATCAGATAAAATTTGCGGATCATCTAAAAGGGAAACGTTCATTTTCCAGGCTTTTTTGACAGTATTTTTCCCAATATCATTTTTAACTTTAAAATACAATAATTTATGATCAGATAAAACATTGGGATTAAGATCACATTTAAAAGGCAGTACTTGATAAGAGCAGAATATAAAATCGATCCTGGAGCTACAGTTCACATTGCTCCAGGTGACGCCGGCCTCTGCAGATAAATTGCTGTTACATTTCTTAAAAACATCAGTAAGTTTAAAATCAGTAACTATATCTTTTAATAATGAGGAGGTTTTGTCATAATTCCTGCTTACTGAGTTAGAGAACCGGCGTTCCCCCTTTAAAATACAATTAAAATCACCCGCTAAAACAAGTGGCTCTGAATCGTTTAAAAAAAGGGGTAAAATCTCTAGCATTCTAGCTCTTTCATTCTTGTCCGAGGACCCATAAAAATTTAAAAACTGCCATCTAATACCGTCTATAAAAGCTTTGACCAATAAAATTCTACCTGGTAAAATTTCATTAAAACTGTCAATTAAAACGTTCCCTTTAAATAAAATGGCGACACCTGCGGCTCTGGAATCGTTAGACCCGGACCACACTGAAGGTCCGAGTCTCCAGTCTTCCTTATATTTGTTGTAGTTCGTGCGATGTGGGATACAGCATTCCTGTAGGAAAAAAACGGTGGCGGAAAAAATAGAAAGATAGTCAAACAGGGCAGCTCTTCTCGTCTTAGAATGCACGCTCCTAACATTTAAGGAAATGCCACCTAACTCTGCCATGAGGAAAAGGGAAAAGAGACAGTCTTATGTAATCTTACCCGAGGTGGCCTCAGCAGTCCTCGGCGTTACCAGAGACCTCACTCGAACTCTCATCGCCCTCCGACTTCAAACCGACTGTATAACTTGAGGAGATTGGAGAGGAACTCATGTCAGACAGCTGACCCCCCGCCATACCTGAGGCACTTATCGAAAATGGGTCCCAGATGGACTCCACGGGCAAGGTTTCTGGAGCATTTTGTATGGCAGCCTCCTCCCCTACGATAGGGGCGGGAAACGCACTCGCGGCCGTTTCAGGGACTTCTGTCACCTCAGAGGCAGCTATGCTTGTCTCCCCCAACTGGCGAGAAGGGGGGAGACCTTCAGCTGGTGCTTCCGGGGGCGCGTCAACTGGTTTCCCTGCTTTCGCTCTAGCAGGTACTCCCATCGGCACCCCCGCTGCCACCTCTGAGTACGCCCTACGCCTCTTAGACCTAGCTGCCGCTCCACCCGGGTCCTCTGCCTCAGGTACAGGCTGACCCAGCATCTCCTGCGGCCCAGGCGGATCAGCTTCATCCGAACTACCCATCTCCTCCGTTTCCTGAGGGGGCTTTTTCGTCCGCTGATCACTGGCTCTTCTCTTAAACCGCCTTTGCTCCTTTGGGTCACCTGTTTGGGGGGGTCTGCTGGAGGTGTCCATGTTATCTGCCTCTTCACCTCTTGGTTCCTCTTCTTGTGCGGGGGCGATCTGGCCTGCTGGCTGCTCTGGACGCCTCGGCCGGACCTCGGGTTGTTCCGATCTGTGGGGACAAGTAGCATATAGATGACCAACTCGGCTGCAAAAACGACACCTTTTCCCCAGAGGGCAAGTTTTGGCCTCGTGCTCAGAGCTGCCACAGTTCCTACAGGTGCTTTCGCAGAACTCTTTGGTGTGACCGTACTTTTGACATTTTCTACAGAATGGAGGCATTCCTGTATAAAAAAGATCTCCTGCCATATCACCTAATTTAAAGCGTGCTGGCGGCAACATTATCCCCCCTGCTGTATTGGCATCTCTATAACAAGTTACTAAAAATCTCCACTTTGACGTCCAAACTCCAACTTCGTTCATTATTTTGCCAATACATTTTACACTTTTGAAATAGGGGGATAAAAAGGACATCACATCTTTTAAATCAGCAAACGGGCAGTACATTTTTATCACAATCATCTTAGTGATGTCCAACACATGTTCGTAAAATTCAATACCGTCCAGTCTCGGATCGTTTTTTACCATGTATGCCGCCAGCAGATCTTGGAACACTCCATTCTGTACAAACGTTATGTCATATGTTCTTCTCCTTGGATAGTCTTGCACCGCCAATATCTCCCGCTTCTGAATGTTGAAAATGCCAACAAGCACGGTCTCCACCAAGAACTTCAGGCCGCAGGTTGTCGCCTTCTCTTCTGATACAATAACACGGATTGTATTTTTTATCCGGGCATACGCCGGTATCTCACCAGGACTTTCGTCCATGGTGAGGGGATTTCGGGAAAGTTACGCCACCCGTTGGTGACGCAACGTCTACGCAGCTTCCCCTTTTCGGCCGAAGCCTACACGGGGGATATGTGGATCGCAACTCGTTGCTCAGGACTAAGCCTCTCTCCCAAATAGCAGCACGGGGGTGAAGTCCAGGCGAACCTGGACGATCCCCCGAGGCCGAGAGAGAGGGTACCTGAGCACCTCCTAACCAAGACCAGGCAGCACTGACTACAAGTAATCAGAACTACACTTGATCTCAGCCAGAAGGCCGAGAAGCGATAACCCGAACGGGCCGCGCGTTGCCCGAGCCTGCCCGATACTGCTGTTCAGCCCTTGCAGCGATTCAGCCTACTTCTAGGCAATTCCATGGGACCCTGCAGGCTCACACACTCACAGCTAGAAGCCAGACAGGATTTGCTTCTTTTGCTTGCACCACAATGCAGTGCTGAAAGAGGAGGAATCTACATAAAAACGCCTTCCTGGCAACGCCCAAATGCCCTGCTGCCATGCAGATAAACACTGGCAGCGGCAGCAAGTGCATGCCCACAGCCACCCCTTGTTCCTTCACACCTTGTATCAGCTGTAATCCAGTCCAGTCCAGTGCTGCCTGCTGAGCAGCACTGACCAACACTGCCTGGGCCCAGGCTTTTATCTCTGAGGCCCCATTATGATGTCAGAAAGCTGGCTCTGGAATCCTGAGGGCTCCACTATGACACGTGCAAAGTTCCGTCTGAACTTTATATAAGACGGTGAGGCTCAGTCAGTCACTCAGTGTTGCCTGAGAGGGCAACACTGCAACAGCCGGCCGCCAGGCTGTCTTTTTTTTGCACAGCTAGTTGCCTCCAGGAGGCCACAAGAGGGAGACAAGGGACTGCAAAATGGAAAATAGGCATCCACCAACTTTACAGACAACTTCTCCTTGCTCCTACAACTTCCATCCTTGCACAGTTTGTTATTCTTCTAGGTAACATAGTAACAAATCCAAATTGCTGCTCTCTTTGTAGGCAAGCAAGGCTTTGTTGCAACTGCAATTCTTACTTCTTCTTGAAATGTAGGGACGACAGTACATTCCATCACATCCATCTAGTGTACACAGGTAGGTCCATTGTGGCGGGCAGGCGAGCGGGCGGGCTGCTTTATTGGCTGTTTGCTGTTCCCCTACTCCACTCCACTATTTGACTGTTGTGCTGCATCAATCAATCAATCAATCAATCAATCAATCAATCAATCAATCAATCAATCAGTGGCTGGCTCAGGTGCAGCTCTTTAACTTACCTAAAAGGGAGGGCGGAGAGAAGACAAGGAAGGTGAATGAGGTGTTCCAATGTGAAATGCCGGAAACACAGAAACACAGACGACACACAACAAGAGGTGGCAATCTATTCATTAATTGCACTTAATCAATGAGCTCATTATCACTCATGCATTGTCCAACAGGTGTTGAAATAATGGGATTAAAAGGGGAGATCCCTTCAGAAAGACAGAAACAATAGCAAAGACAAAAAACACTTTTGGAATCTGCTTTTAGTCAACACATAAGGAAAGGGTGCACCGGTCCTGGAAATACTGCAATACCAGGTCAATGCGTGGAGTGGACAGAGCAAGCTCTATTTCCATCTCCCTGTTCTAAAAATCCATTTAATATATGGTCCCCAGATAGGGGACGTATCAGATATTAAACTGATAAGAACAGATACTACACTTGATCTTAGCCAAAAGGCCGAGAAGCGATAACCCGAACGGGCCGCGCGTTGCCCGAGCCTGCCCGATACTGCTGTTCAGCCCTTGCAGCGATTCAGCCTACTTCTAGGCAATTCCATGGGGCCCTGCAGGCTCACACACTCACAGCTACACGGGAGGTGAATAAAGGCCGGAGAGGAAGCCAGACAGGATTTGCTTCTTTTGCTTGCACCACAATGCAGTGCTGAAAGAGGAGGAATCTACATAAAAACGCCTTCCTGGCAACGCCCAAATGCCCTGCTGCCATGCAGATAAACACTGGCAGCGGCAGCAAGTGCATGCCCACAGCCACCCCTTGTTCCTTCACACCTTGTATCAGCTGTAATCCAGTCCAGTCCAGTGCTGCCTGCTGAGCAGCACTGACCAACACTGCCTGGGCCCAGGCTTTTATCTCTGAGGCCCCATTATGATGTCAGAAAGCTGGCTCTGGAATCCTGAGGGCTCCACTATGACACGTGCAAAGTTCCGTCTGAACTTTATATAAGACGGTGAGGCTCAGTCAGTCACTCAGTGTTGCCTGAGAGGGCAACACTGCAACAGCCGGCCGCCAGGCTGTCTTTTTTTTGCACAGCTAGTTGCCTCCAGGAGGCCACAAGAGGGAGACAAGGGACTGCAAAATGGAAAATAGGCATCCACCAACTTTACAGACAACTTCTCCTTGCTCCTACAACCTCCATCCTTGCACAGTTTGTTATTCTTCTAGGTAACATAGTAACAAATCCAAATTGCTGCTCTCTTTGTAGGCAAGCAAGGCTTTGTTGCAACTGCAATTCTTACTTCTTCTTGAAATGTAGGGACGACAGTACATTCCATCACATCCATCTAGTGTACACAGGTAGGTCCATTGTGGCGGGCAGGCGAGCGGGCGGGCTGCTTTATTGGCTGTTTGCTGTTCCCCTACTCCACTCCACTATTTGACTGTTGTGCTGCATCAATCAATCAATCAATCAATCAATCAATCAATCAATCAATCAATCAGTGGCTGGCTCAGGTGCAGCTCTTTAACTTACCTAAAAGGGAGGGCGGAGAGAAGACAAGGAAGGTGAATGAGGTGTTCCAATGTGAAATGCCGGAAACACAGAAACACAGACGACACACAACAAGAGGTGGCAATCTATTCATTAATTGCATTTAATCAATGAGCTCATTATCACTCATGCATTGTCCAACAGGTGTTGAAATAATGGGATTAAAAGGGGAGATCCCTTCAGAAAGACAGAAACAATAGCAAAGACAAAAAACACTTTTGGAATCTGCTTTTAGTCAACACATAAGGAAAGGGTGCACCGGTCCTGGAAATACTGCAATACCAGGTCAATGCGTGGAGTGGACAGAGCAAGCTCTATTTCCATCTCCCTGTTCTAAAAATCCATTTAATATATGGTCCCCAGATAGGGGACGTATCAGATATTAAACTGATAAGAACAGATACTACACTTGATCTTAGCCAAAAGGCCGAGAAGCGATAACCCGAACGGGCCGCGCGTTGCCCGAGCCTGCCCGATACTGCTGTTCAGCCCTTGCAGCGATTCAGCCTACTTCTAGGCAATTCCATGGGGCCCTGCAGGCTCACACACTCACAGCTACACGGGAGGTGAATAAAGGCCGGAGAGGAAGCCAGACAGGATTTGCTTCTTTTGCTTGCACCACAATGCAGTGCTGAAAGAGGAGGAATCTACATAAAAACGCCTTCCTGGCAACGCCCAAATGCCCTGCTGCCATGCAGATAAACACTGGCAGCGGCAGCAAGTGCATGCCCACAGCCACCCCTTGTTCCTTCACACCTTGTATCAGCTGTAATCCAGTCCAGTCCAGTGCTGCCTGCTGAGCAGCACTGACCAACACTGCCTGGGCCCAGGCTTTTATCTCTGAGGCCCCATTATGATGTCAGAAAGCTGGCTCTGGAATCCTGAGGGCTCCACTATGACACGTGCAAAGTTCCGTCTGAACTTTATATAAGACGGTGAGGCTCAGTCAGTCACTCAGTGTTGCCTGAGAGGGCAACACTGCAACAGCCGGCCGCCAGGCTGTCTTTTTTTTGCACAGCTAGTTGCCTCCAGGAGGCCACAAGAGGGAGACAAGGGACTGCAAAATGGAAAATAGGCATCCACCAACTTTACAGACAACTTCTCCTTGCTCCTACAACCTCCATCCTTGCACAGTTTGTTATTCTTCTAGGTAACATAGTAACAAATCCAAATTGCTGCTCTCTTTGTAGGCAAGCAAGGCTTTGTTGCAACTGCAATTCTTACTTCTTCTTGAAATGTAGGGACGACAGTACATTCCATCACATCCATCTAGTGTACACAGGTAGGTCCATTGTGGCGGGCAGGCGAGCGGGCGGGCTGCTTTATTGGCTGTTTGCTGTTCCCCTACTCCACTCCACTATTTGACTGTTGTGCTGCATCAATCAATCAATCAATCAATCAATCAATCAATCAATCAATCAATCAATGGCTGGCTCAGGTGCAGCTCTTTAACTTACCTAAAAGGGAGGGCGGAGAGAAGACAAGGAAGGTGAATGAGGTGTTCCAATGTGAAATGCCGGAAACACAGAAACACAGACGACACACAACAAGAGGTGGCAATCTATTCATTAATTGCATTTAATCAATGAGCTCATTATCACTCATGCATTGTCCAACAGGTGTTGAAATAATGGGATTAAAAGGGGAGATCCCTTCAGAAAGACAGAAACAATAGCAAAGACAAAAAACACTTTTGGAATCTGCTTTTAGTCAACACATAAGGAAAGGGTGCACCGGTCCTGGAAATACTGCAATACCAGGTCAATGCGTGGAGTGGACAGAGCAAGCTCTATTTCCATCTCCCTGTTCTAAAAATCCATTTAATATATGGTCCCCAGATAGGGGACGTATCAGATATTAAACTGATAAGAACAGATACTACACTTGATCTTAGCCAAAAGGCCGAGAAGCGATAACCCGAACGGGCCGCGCGTTGCCCGAGCCTGCCCGATACTGCTGTTCAGCCCTTGCAGCGATTCAGCCTACTTCTAGGCAATTCCATGGGGCCCTGCAGGCTCACACACTCACAGCTAGAAGCCAGACAGGATTTGCTTCTTTTGCTTGCACCACAATGCAGTGCTGAAAGAGGAGGAATCTACATAAAAACGCCTTCCTGGCAACGCCCAAATGCCCTGCTGCCATGCAGATAAACACTGGCAGCGGCAGCAAGTGCATGCCCACAGCCACCCCTTGTTCCTTCACACCTTGTATCAGCTGTAATCCAGTCCAGTCCAGTGCTGCCTGCTGAGCAGCACTGACCAACACTGCCTGGGCCCAGGCTTTTATCTCTGAGGCCCCATTATGATGTCAGAAAGCTGGCTCTGGAATCCTGAGGGCTCCACTATGACACGTGCAAAGTTCCGTCTGAACTTTATATAAGACGGTGAGGCTCAGTCAGTCACTCAGTGTTGCCTGAGAGGGCAACACTGCAACAGCCGGCCGCCAGGCTGTCTTTTTTTTGCACAGCTAGTTGCCTCCAGGAGGCCACAAGAGGGAGACAAGGGACTGCACAATGGAAAATAGGCATCCACCAACTTTACAGACAACTTCTCCTTGCTCCTACAACCTCCATCCTTGCACAGTTTGTTATTCTTCTAGGTAACATAGTAACAAATCCAAATTGCTGCTCTCTTTGTAGGCAAGCAAGGCTTTGTTGCAACTGCAATTCTTACTTCTTCTTGAAATGTAGGGACGACAGTACATTCCATCACATCCATCTAGTGTACACAGGTAGGTCCATTGTGGCGGGCAGGCGAGCGGGCGGGCTGCTTTATTGGCTGTTTGCTGTTCCCCTACTCCACTCCACTATTTGACTGTTGTGCTGCATCAATCAATCAATCAATCAATCAATCAATCAATCAATCAATCAATCAATCAATCAGTGGCTGGCTCAGGTGCAGCTCTTTAACTTACCTAAAAGGGAGGGCGGAGAGAAGACAAGGAAGGTGAATGAGGTGTTCCAATGTGAAATGCCGGAAACACAGAAACACAGACGACACACAACAAGAGGTGGCAATCTATTCATTAATTGCATTTAATCAATGAGCTCATTATCACTCATGCATTGTCCAACAGGTGTTGAAATAATGGGATTAAAAGGGGAGATCCCTTCAGAAAGACAGAAACAATAGCAAAGACAAAAAACACTTTTGGAATCTGCTTTCAGTCAACACATAAGGAAAGGGTGCACCGGTCCTGGAAATACTGCAATACCAGGTCAATGCGTGGAGTGGACAGAGCAAGCTCTATTTCCATCTCCCTGTTCTAAAAATCCATTTAATATATGGTCCCCAGATAGGGGACGTATCAGATATTAAACTGATAAGAACAGATACTACACTTGATCTTAGCCAAAAAGCCGAGAAGCGATAACCCGAACGGGCCGCGCGTTGCCCGAGCCTGCCCGATACTGCTGTTCAGCCCTTGCAGCGATTCAGCCTACTTCTAGGCAATTCCATGGGGCCCTGCAGGCTCACACACTCACAGCTACACGGGAGGTGAATAAAGGCCGGAGAGGAAGCCAGACAGGATTTGCTTCTTTTGCTTGCACCACAATGCAGTGCTGAAAGAGGAGGAATCTACATAAAAACGCCTTCCTGGCAACGCCCAAATGCCCTGCTGCCATGCAGATAAACACTGGCAGCGGCAGCAAGTGCATGCCCACAGCCACCCCTTGTTCCTTCACACCTTGTATCAGCTGTAATCCAGTCCAGTCCAGTGCTGCCTGCTGAGCAGCACTGACCAACACTGCCTGGGCCCAGGCTTTTATCTCTGAGGCCCCATTATGATGTCAGAAAGCTGGCTCTGGAATCCTGAGGGCTCCACTATGACACGTGCAAAGTTCCGTCTGAACTTTATATAAGACGGTGAGGCTCAGTCAGTCACTCAGTGTTGCCTGAGAGGGCAACACTGCAACAGCCGGCCGCCAGGCTGTCTTTTTTTTGCACAGCTAGTTGCCTCCAGGAGGCCACAAGAGGGAGACAAGGGACTGCAAAATGGAAAATAGGCATCCACCAACTTTACAGACAACTTCTCCTTGCTCCTACAACCTCCATCCTTGCACAGTTTGTTATTCTTCTAGGTAACATAGTAACAAATCCAAATTGCTGCTCTCTTTGTAGGCAAGCAAGGCTTTGTTGCAACTGCAATTCTTACTTCTTCTTGAAATGTAGGGACGACAGTACATTCCATCACATCCATCTAGTGTACACAGGTAGGTCCATTGTGGCGGGCAGGCGAGCGGGCGGGCTGCTTTATTGGCTGTTTGCTGTTCCCCTACTCCACTCCACTATTTGACTGTTGTGCTGCATCAATCAATCAATCAATCAATCAATCAATCAATCAATCAGTGGCTGGCTCAGGTGCAGCTCTTTAACTTACCTAAAAGGGAGGGCGGAGAGAAGACAAGGAAGGTGAATGAGGTGTTCCAATGTGAAATGCCGGAAACACAGAAACACAGACGACACACAACAAGAGGTGGCAATCTATTCATTAATTGCATTTAATCAATGAGCTCATTATCACTCATGCATTGTCCAACAGGTGTTGAAATAATGGGATTAAAAGGGGAGATCCCTTCAGAAAGACAGAAACAATAGCAAAGACAAAAAACACTTTTGGAATCTGCTTTTAGTCAACACATAAGGAAAGGGTGCACCGGTCCTGGAAATACTGCAATACCAGGTCAATGCGTGGAGTGGACAGAGCAAGCTCTATTTCCATCTCCCTGTTCTAAAAATCCATTTAATATATGGTCCCCAGATAGGGGACGTATCAGATATTAAACTGATAAGAACAGATACTACACTTGATCTTAGCCAAAAAGCCGAGAAGCGATAACCCGAACGGGCCGCGCGTTGCCCGAGCCTGCCCGATACTGCTGTTCAGCCCTTGCAGCGATTCAGCCTACTTCTAGGCAATTCCATGGGGCCCTGCAGGCTCACACACTCACAGCTACACGGGAGGTGAATAAAGGCCGGAGAGGAAGCCAGACAGGATTTGCTTCTTTTGCTTGCACCACAATGCAGTGCTGAAAGAGGAGGAATCTACATAAAAACGCCTTCCTGGCAACGCCCAAATGCCCTGCTGCCATGCAGATAAACACTGGCAGCGGCAGCAAGTGCATGCCCACAGCCACCCCTTGTTCCTTCACACCTTGTATCAGCTGTAATCCAGTCCAGTCCAGTGCTGCCTGCTGAGCAGCACTGACCAACACTGCCTGGGCCCAGGCTTTTATCTCTGAGGCCCCATTATGATGTCAGAAAGCTGGCTCTGGAATCCTGAGGGCTCCACTATGACACGTGCAAAGTTCCGTCTGAACTTTATATAAGACGGTGAGGCTCAGTCAGTCACTCAGTGTTGCCTGAGAGGGCAACACTGCAACAGCCGGCCGCCAGGCTGTCTTTTTTTTGCACAGCTAGTTGCCTCCAGGAGGCCACAAGAGGGAGACAAGGGACTGCAAAATGGAAAATAGGCATCCACCAACTTTACAGACAACTTCTCCTTGCTCCTACAACCTCCATCCTTGCACAGTTTGTTATTCTTCTAGGTAACATAGTAACAAATCCAAATTGCTGCTCTCTTTGTAGGCAAGCAAGGCTTTGTTGCAACTGCAATTCTTACTTCTTCTTGAAATGTAGGGACGACAGTACATTCCATCACATCCATCTAGTGTACACAGGTAGGTCCATTGTGGCGGGCAGGCGAGCGGGCGGGCTGCTTTATTGGCTGTTTGCTGTTCCCCTACTCCACTCCACTATTTGACTGTTGTGCTGCATCAATCAATCAATCAATCAATCAATCAATCAATCAATCAATCAATCAATCAGTGGCTGGCTCAGGTGCAGCTCTTTAACTTACCTAAAAGGGAGGGCGGAGAGAAGACAAGGAAGGTGAATGAGGTGTTCCAATGTGAAATGCCGGAAACACAGAAACACAGACGACACACAACAAGAGGTGGCAATCTATTCATTAATTGCATTTAATCAATGAGCTCATTATCACTCATGCATTGTCCAACAGGTGTTGAAATAATGGGATTAAAAGGGGAGATCCCTTCAGAAAGACAGAAACAATAGCAAAGACAAAAAACACTTTTGGAATCTGCTTTTAGTCAACACATAAGGAAAGGGTGCACCGGTCCTGGAAATACTGCAATACCAGGTCAATGCGTGGAGTGGACAGAGCAAGCTCTATTTCCATCTCCCTGTTCTAAAAATCCATTTAATATATGGTCCCCAGATAGGGGACGTATCAGATATTAAACTGATAAGAACAGATACTACACTTGATCTTAGCCAAAAGGCCGAGAAGCGATAACCCGAACGGGCCGCGCGTTGCCCGAGCCTGCCCGATACTGCTGTTCAGCCCTTGCAGCGATTCAGCCTACTTCTAGGCAATTCCATGGGGCCCTGCAGGCTCACACACTCACAGCTACACGGGAGGTGAATAAAGGCCGGAGAGGAAGCCAGACAGGATTTGCTTCTTTTGCTTGCACCACAATGCAGTGCTGAAAGAGGAGGAATCTACATAAAAACGCCTTCCTGGCAACGCCCAAATGCCCTGCTGCCATGCAGATAAACACTGGCAGCGGCAGCAAGTGCATGCCCACAGCCACCCCTTGTTCCTTCACACCTTGTATCAGCTGTAATCCAGTCCAGTCCAGTGCTGCCTGCTGAGCAGCACTGACCAACACTGCCTGGGCCCAGGCTTTTATCTCTGAGGCCCCATTATGATGTCAGAAAGCTGGCTCTGGAATCCTGAGGGCTCCACTATGACACGTGCAAAGTTCCGTCTGAACTTTATATAAGACGGTGAGGCTCAGTCAGTCACTCAGTGTTGCCTGAGAGGGCAACACTGCAACAGCCGGCCGCCAGGCTGTCTTTTTTTTGCACAGCTAGTTGCCTCCAGGAGGCCACAAGAGGGAGACAAGGGACTGCAAAATGGAAAATAGGCATCCACCAACTTTACAGACAACTTCTCCTTGCTCCTACAACCTCCATCCTTGCACAGTTTGTTATTCTTCTAGGTAACATAGTAACAAATCCAAATTGCTGCTCTCTTTGTAGGCAAGCAAGGCTTTGTTGCAACTGCAATTCTTACTTCTTCTTGAAATGTAGGGACGACAGTACATTCCATCACATCCATCTAGTGTACACAGGTAGGTCCATTGTGGCGGGCAGGCGAGCGGGCGGGCTGCTTTATTGGCTGTTTGCTGTTCCCCTACTCCACTCCACTATTTGACTGTTGTGCTGCATCAATCAATCAATCAATCAATCAATCAATCAATCAATCAATCAATCAATCAATCAATCAGTGGCTGGCTCAGGTGCAGCTCTTTAACTTACCTAAAAGGGAGGGCGGAGAGAAGACAAGGAAGGTGAATGAGGTGTTCCAATGTGAAATGCCGGAAACACAGAAACACAGACGACACACAACAAGAGGTGGCAATCTATTCATTAATTGCATTTAATCAATGAGCTCATTATCACTCATGCATTGTCCAACAGGTGTTGAAATAATGGGATTAAAAGGGGAGATCCCTTCAGAAAGACAGAAACAATAGCAAAGACAAAAAACACTTTTGGAATCTGCTTTTAGTCAACACATAAGGAAAGGGTGCACCGGTCCTGGAAATACTGCAATACCAGGTCAATGCGTGGAGTGGACAGAGCAAGCTCTATTTCCATCTCCCTGTTCTAAAAATCCATTTAATATATGGTCCCCAGATAGGGGACGTATCAGATATTAAACTGATAAGAACAGATACTACACTTGATCTTAGCCAAAAGGCCGAGAAGCGATAACCCGAACGGGCCGCGCGTTGCCCGAGCCTGCCCGATACTGCTGTTCAGCCCTTGCAGCGATTCAGCCTACTTCTAGGCAATTCCATGGGGCCCTGCAGGCTCACACACTCACAGCTACACGGGAGGTGAATAAAGGCCGGAGAGGAAGCCAGACAGGATTTGCTTCTTTTGCTTGCACCACAATGCAGTGCTGAAAGAGGAGGAATCTACATAAAAACGCCTTCCTGGCAACGCCCAAATGCCCTGCTGCCATGCAGATAAACACTGGCAGCGGCAGCAAGTGCATGCCCACAGCCACCCCTTGTTCCTTCACACCTTGTATCAGCTGTAATCCAGTCCAGTCCAGTGCTGCCTGCTGAGCAGCACTGACCAACACTGCCTGGGCCCAGGCTTTTATCTCTGAGGCCCCATTATGATGTCAGAAAGCTGGCTCTGGAATCCTGAGGGCTCCACTATGACACGTGCAAAGTTCCGTCTGAACTTTATATAAGACGGTGAGGCTCAGTCAGTCACTCAGTGTTGCCTGAGAGGGCAACACTGCAACAGCCGGCCGCCAGGCTGTCTTTTTTTTGCACAGCTAGTTGCCTCCAGGAGGCCACAAGAGGGAGACAAGGGACTGCAAAATGGAAAATAGGCATCCACCAACTTTACAGACAACTTCTCCTTGCTCCTACAACCTCCATCCTTGCACAGTTTGTTATTCTTCTAGGTAACATAGTAACAAATCCAAATTGCTGCTCTCTTTGTAGGCAAGCAAGGCTTTGTTGCAACTGCAATTCTTACTTCTTCTTGAAATGTAGGGACGACAGTACATTCCATCACATCCATCTAGTGTACACAGGTAGGTCCATTGTGGCGGGCAGGCGAGCGGGCGGGCTGCTTTATTGGCTGTTTGCTGTTCCCCTACTCCACTCCACTATTTGACTGTTGTGCTGCATCAATCAATCAATCAATCAATCAATCAATCAATCAGTGGCTGGCTCAGGTGCAGCTCTTTAACTTACCTAAAAGGGAGGGCGGAGAGAAGACAAGGAAGGTGAATGAGGTGTTCCAATGTGAAATGCCGGAAACACAGAAACACAGACGACACACAACAAGAGGTGGCAATCTATTCATTAATTGCATTTAATCAATGAGCTCATTATCACTCATGCATTGTCCAACAGGTGTTGAAATAATGGGATTAAAAGGGGAGATCCCTTCAGAAAGACAGAAACAATAGCAAAGACAAAAAACACTTTTGGAATCTGCTTTTAGTCAACACATAAGGAAAGGGTGCACCGGTCCTGGAAATACTGCAATACCAGGTCAATGCGTGGAGTGGACAGAGCAAGCTCTATTTCCATCTCCCTGTTCTAAAAATCCATTTAATATATGGTCCCCAGATAGGGGACGTATCAGATATTAAACTGATAAGAACAGATACTACACTTGATCTTAGCCAAAAGGCCGAGAAGCGATAACCCGAACGGGCCGCGCGTTGCCCGAGCCTGCCCGATACTGCTGTTCAGCCCTTGCAGCGATTCAGCCTACTTCTAGGCAATTCCATGGGGCCCTGCAGGCTCACACACTCACAGCTACACGGGAGGTGAATAAAGGCCGGAGAGGAAGCCAGACAGGATTTGCTTCTTTTGCTTGCACCACAATGCAGTGCTGAAAGAGGAGGAATCTACATAAAAACGCCTTCCTGGCAACGCCCAAATGCCCTGCTGCCATGCAGATAAACACTGGCAGCGGCAGCAAGTGCATGCCCACAGCCACCCCTTGTTCCTTCACACCTTGTATCAGCTGTAATCCAGTCCAGTCCAGTGCTGCCTGCTGAGCAGCACTGACCAACACTGCCTGGGCCCAGGCTTTTATCTCTGAGGCCCCATTATGATGTCAGAAAGCTGGCTCTGGAATCCTGAGGGCTCCACTATGACACGTGCAAAGTTCCGTCTGAACTTTATATAAGACGGTGAGGCTCAGTCAGTCACTCAGTGTTGCCTGAGAGGGCAACACTGCAACAGCCGGCCGCCAGGCTGTCTTTTTTTTGCACAGCTAGTTGCCTCCAGGAGGCCACAAGAGGGAGACAAGGGACTGCAAAATGGAAAATAGGCATCCACCAACTTTACAGACAACTTCTCCTTGCTCCTACAACCTCCATCCTTGCACAGTTTGTTATTCTTCTAGGTAACATAGTAACAAATCCAAATTGCTGCTCTCTTTGTAGGCAAGCAAGGCTTTGTTGCAACTGCAATTCTTACTTCTTCTTGAAATGTAGGGACGACAGTACATTCCATCACATCCATCTAGTGTACACAGGTAGGTCCATTGTGGCGGGCAGGCGAGCGGGCGGGCTGCTTTATTGGCTGTTTGCTGTTCCCCTACTCCACTCCACTATTTGACTGTTGTGCTGCATCAATCAATCAATCAATCAATCAATCAATCAATCAATCAGTGGCTGGCTCAGGTGCAGCTCTTTAACTTACCTAAAAGGGAGGGCGGAGAGAAGACAAGGAAGGTGAATGAGGTGTTCCAATGTGAAATGCCGGAAACACAGAAACACAGACGACACACAACAAGAGGTGGCAATCTATTCATTAATTGCATTTAATCAATGAGCTCATTATCACTCATGCATTGTCCAACAGGTGTTGAAATAATGGGATTAAAAGGGGAGATCCCTTCAGAAAGACAGAAACAATAGCAAAGACAAAAAGCACTTTTGGAATCTGCTTTTAGTCAACACATAAGGAAAGGGTGCACCGGTCCTGGAAATACTGCAATACCAGGTCAATGCGTGGAGTGGACAGAGCAAGCTCTATTTCCATCTCCCTGTTCTAAAAATCCATTTAATATATGGTCCCCAGATAGGGGACGTATCAGATATTAAACTGATAAGAACAGATACTACACTTGATCTTAGCCAAAAGGCCGAGAAGCGATAACCCGAACGGGCCGCGCGTTGCCCGAGCCTGCCCGATACTGCTGTTCAGCCCTTGCAGCGATTCAACCTACTTCTAGGCAATTCCATGGGGCCCTGCAGGCTCACACACTCACAGCTACACGGGAGGTGAATAAAGGCCGGAGAGGAAGCCAGACAGGATTTGCTTCTTTTGCTTGCACCACAATGCAGTGCTGAAAGAGGAGGAATCTACATAAAAACGCCTTCCTGGCAACGCCCAAATGCCCTGCTGCCATGCAGATAAACACTGGCAGCGGCAGCAAGTGCATGCCCACAGCCACCCCTTGTTCCTTCACACCTTGTATCAGCTGTAATCCAGTCCAGTCCAGTGCTGCCTGCTGAGCAGCACTGACCAACACTGCCTGGGCCCAGGCTTTTATCTCTGAGGCCCCATTATGATGTCAGAAAGCTGGCTCTGGAATCCTGAGGGCTCCACTATGACACGTGCAAAGTTCCGTCTGAACTTTATATAAGACGGTGAGGCTCAGTCAGTCACTCAGTGTTGCCTGAGAGGGCAACACTGCAACAGCCGGCCGCCAGGCTGTCTTTTTTTTGCACAGCTAGTTGCCTCCAGGAGGCCACAAGAGGGAGACAAGGGACTGCAAAATGGAAAATAGGCATCCACCAACTTTACAGACAACTTCTCCTTGCTCCTACAACCTCCATCCTTGCACAGTTTGTTATTCTTCTAGGTAACATAGTAACAAATCCAAATTGCTGCTCTCTTTGTAGGCAAGCAAGGCTTTGTTGCAACTGCAATTCTTACTTCTTCTTGAAATGTAGGGACGACAGTACATTCCATCACATCCATCTAGTGTACACAGGTAGGTCCATTGTGGCGGGCAGGCGAGCGGGCGGGCTGCTTTATTGGCTGTTTGCTGTTCCCCTACTCCACTCCACTATTTGACTGTTGTGCTGCATCAATCAATCAATCAATCAATCAATCAATCAATCAATCAATCAGTGGCTGGCTCAGGTGCAGCTCTTTAACTTACCTAAAAGGGAGGGCGGAGAGAAGACAAGGAAGGTGAATGAGGTGTTCCAATGTGAAATGCCGGAAACACAGAAACACAGACGACACACAACAAGAGGTGGCAATCTATTCATTAATTGCATTTAATCAATGAGCTCATTATCACTCATGCATTGTCCAACAGGTGTTGAAATAATGGGATTAAAAGGGGAGATCCCTTCAGAAAGACAGAAACAATAGCAAAGACAAAAAACACTTTTGGAATCTGCTTTTAGTCAACACATAAGGAAAGGGTGCACCGGTCCTGGAAATACTGCAATACCAGGTCAATGCGTGGAGTGGACAGAGCAAGCTCTATTTCCATCTCCCTGTTCTAAAAATCCATTTAATATATGGTCCCCAGATAGGGGACGTATCAGATATTAAACTGATAAGAACAGATACTACACTTGATCTTAGCCAAAAGGCCGAGAAGCGATAACCCGAACGGGCCGCGCGTTGCCCGAGCCTGCCCGATACTGCTGTTCAGCCCTTGCAGCGATTCAGCCTACTTCTAGGCAATTCCATGGGGCCCTGCAGGCTCACACACTCACAGCTACACGGGAGGTGAATAAAGGCCGGAGAGGAAGCCAGACAGGATTTGCTTCTTTTGCTTGCACCACAATGCAGTGCTGAAAGAGGAGGAATCTACATAAAAACGCCTTCCTGGCAACGCCCAAATGCCCTGCTGCCATGCAGATAAACACTGGCAGCGGCAGCAAGTGCATGCCCACAGCCACCCCTTGTTCCTTCACACCTTGTATCAGCTGTAATCCAGTCCAGTCCAGTGCTGCCTGCTGAGCAGCACTGACCAACACTGCCTGGGCCCAGGCTTTTATCTCTGAGGCCCCATTATGATGTCAGAAAGCTGGCTCTGGAATCCTGAGGGCTCCACTATGACACGTGCAAAGTTCCGTCTGAACTTTATATAAGACGGTGAGGCTCAGTCAGTCACTCAGTGTTGCCTGAGAGGGCAACACTGCAACAGCCGGCCGCCAGGCTGTCTTTTTTTTGCACAGCTAGTTGCCTCCAGGAGGCCACAAGAGGGAGACAAGGGACTGCAAAATGGAAAATAGGCATCCACCAACTTTACAGACAACTTCTCCTTGCTCCTACAACCTCCATCCTTGCACAGTTTGTTATTCTTCTAGGTAACATAGTAACAAATCCAAATTGCTGCTCTCTTTGTAGGCAAGCAAGGCTTTGTTGCAACTGCAATTCTTACTTCTTCTTGAAATGTAGGGACGACAGTACATTCCATCACATCCATCTAGTGTACACAGGTAGGTCCATTGTGGCGGGCAGGCGAGCGGGCGGGCTGCTTTATTGGCTGTTTGCTGTTCCCCTACTCCACTCCACTATTTGACTGTTGTGCTGCATCAATCAATCAATCAATCAATCAATCAATCAATCAGTGGCTGGCTCAGGTGCAGCTCTTTAACTTACCTAAAAGGGAGGGCGGAGAGAAGACAAGGAAGGTGAATGAGGTGTTCCAATGTGAAATGCCGGAAACACAGAAACACAGACGACACACAACAAGAGGTGGCAATCTATTCATTAATTGCATTTAATCAATGAGCTCATTATCACTCATGCATTGTCCAACAGGTGTTGAAATAATGGGATTAAAAGGGGAGATCCCTTCAGAAAGACAGAAACAATAGCAAAGACAAAAAACACTTTTGGAATCTGCTTTTAGTCAACACATAAGGAAAGGGTGCACCGGTCCTGGAAATACTGCAATACCAGGTCAATGCGTGGAGTGGACAGAGCAAGCTCTATTTCCATCTCCCTGTTCTAAAAATCCATTTAATATATGGTCCCCAGATAGGGGACGTATCAGATATTAAACTGATAAGAACAGATACTACACTTGATCTTAGCCAAAAGGCCGAGAAGCGATAACCCGAACGGGCCGCGCGTTGCCCGAGCCTGCCCGATACTGCTGTTCAGCCCTTGCAGCGATTCAGCCTACTTCTAGGCAATTCCATGGGGCCCTGCAGGCTCACACACTCACAGCTACACGGGAGGTGAATAAAGGCCGGAGAGGAAGCCAGACAGGATTTGCTTCTTTTGCTTGCACCACAATGCAGTGCTGAAAGAGGAGGAATCTACATAAAAACGCCTTCCTGGCAACGCCCAAATGCCCTGCTGCCATGCAGATAAACACTGGCAGCGGCAGCAAGTGCATGCCCACAGCCACCCCTTGTTCCTTCACACCTTGTATCAGCTGTAATCCAGTCCAGTCCAGTGCTGCCTGCTGAGCAGCACTGACCAACACTGCCTGGGCCCAGGCTTTTATCTCTGAGGCCCCATTATGATGTCAGAAAGCTGGCTCTGGAATCCTGAGGGCTCCACTATGACACGTGCAAAGTTCCGTCTGAACTTTATATAAGACGGTGAGGCTCAGTCAGTCACTCAGTGTTGCCTGAGAGGGCAACACTGCAACAGCCGGCCGCCAGGCTGTCTTTTTTTTGCACAGCTAGTTGCCTCCAGGAGGCCACAAGAGGGAGACAAGGGACTGCAAAATGGAAAATAGGCATCCACCAACTTTACAGACAACTTCTCCTTGCTCCTACAACCTCCATCCTTGCACAGTTTGTTATTCTTCTAGGTAACATAGTAACAAATCCAAATTGCTGCTCTCTTTGTAGGCAAGCAAGGCTTTGTTGCAACTGCAATTCTTACTTCTTCTTGAAATGTAGGGACGACAGTACATTCCATCACATCCATCTAGTGTACACAGGTAGGTCCATTGTGGCGGGCAGGCGAGCGGGCGGGCTGCTTTATTGGCTGTTTGCTGTTCCCCTACTCCACTCCACTATTTGACTGTTGTGCTGCATCAATCAATCAATCAATCAATCAATCAATCAATCAATCAATCAATCAGTGGCTGGCTCAGGTGCAGCTCTTTAACTTACCTAAAAGGGAGGGCGGAGAGAAGACAAGGAAGGTGAATGAGGTGTTCCAATGTGAAATGCCGGAAACACAGAAACACAGACGACACACAACAAGAGGTGGCAATCTATTCATTAATTGCATTTAATCAATGAGCTCATTATCACTCATGCATTGTCCAACAGGTGTTGAAATAATGGGATTAAAAGGGGAGATCCCTTCAGAAAGACAGAAACAATAGCAAAGACAAAAAACACTACAATAGCAAAGACAAAAAACACTTTTGGAATCTGCTTTTAGTCAACACATAAGGAAAGGGTGCACCGGTCCTGGAAATACTGCAATACCAGGTCAATGCGTGGAGTGGACAGAGCAAGCTCTATTTCCATCTCCCTGTTCTAAAAATCCATTTAATATATGGTCCCCAGATAGGGGACGTATCAGATATTAAACTGATAAGAACAGATACTACACTTGATCTTAGCCAAAAGGCCGAGAAGCGATAACCCGAACGGGCCGCGCGTTGCCCGAGCCTGCCCGATACTGCTGTTCAGCCCTTGCAGCGATTCAGCCTACTTCTAGGCAATTCCATGGGGCCCTGCAGGCTCACACACTCACAGCTACACGGGAGGTGAATAAAGGCCGGAGAGGAAGCCAGACAGGATTTGCTTCTTTTGCTTGCACCACAATGCAGTGCTGAAAGAGGAGGAATCTACATAAAAACGCCTTCCTGGCAACGCCCAAATGCCCTGCTGCCATGCAGATAAACACTGGCAGCGGCAGCAAGTGCATGCCCACAGCCACCCCTTGTTCCTTCACACCTTGTATCAGCTGTAATCCAGTCCAGTCCAGTGCTGCCTGCTGAGCAGCACTGACCAACACTGCCTGGGCCCAGGCTTTTATCTCTGAGGCCCCATTATGATGTCAGAAAGCTGGCTCTGGAATCCTGAGGGCTCCACTATGACACGTGCAAAGTTCCGTCTGAACTTTATATAAGACGGTGAGGCTCAGTCAGTCACTCAGTGTTGCCTGAGAGGGCAACACTGCAACAGCCGGCCGCCAGGCTGTCTTTTTTTTGCACAGCTAGTTGCCTCCAGGAGGCCACAAGAGGGAGACAAGGGACTGCAAAATGGAAAATAGGCATCCACCAACTTTACAGACAACTTCTCCTTGCTCCTACAACCTCCATCCTTGCACAGTTTGTTATTCTTCTAGGTAACATAGTAACAAATCCAAATTGCTGCTCTCTTTGTAGGCAAGCAAGGCTTTGTTGCAACTGCAATTCTTACTTCTTCTTGAAATGTAGGGACGACAGTACATTCCATCACATCCATCTAGTGTACACAGGTAGGTCCATTGTGGCGGGCAGGCGAGCGGGCGGGCTGCTTTATTGGCTGTTTGCTGTTCCCCTACTCCACTCCACTATTTGACTGTTGTGCTGCATCAATCAATCAATCAATCAATCAATCAATCAATCAATCAATCAATCAATCAATCAGTGGCTGGCTCAGGTGCAGCTCTTTAACTTACCTAAAAGGGAGGGCGGAGAGAAGACAAGGAAGGTGAATGAGGTGTTCCAATGTGAAATGCCGGAAACACAGAAACACAGACGACACACAACAAGAGGTGGCAATCTATTCATTAATTGCATTTAATCAATGAGCTCATTATCACTCATGCATTGTCCAACAGGTGTTGAAATAATGGGATTAAAAGGGGAGATCCCTTCAGAAAGACAGAAACAATAGCAAAGACAAAAAACACTTTTGGAATCTGCTTTTAGTCAACACATAAGGAAAGGGTGCACCGGTCCTGGAAATACTGCAATACCAGGTCAATGCGTGGAGTGGACAGAGCAAGCTCTATTTCCATCTCCCTGTTCTAAAAATCCATTTAATATATGGTCCCCAGATAGGGGACGTATCAGATATTAAACTGATAAGAACAGATACTACACTTGATCTTAGCCAAAAGGCCGAGAAGCGATAACCCGAACGGGCCGCGCGTTGCCCGAGCCTGCCCGATACTGCTGTTCAGCCCTTGCAGCGATTCAGCCTACTTCTAGGCAATTCCATGGGGCCCTGCAGGCTCACACACTCACAGCTACACGGGAGGTGAATAAAGGCCGGAGAGGAAGCCAGACAGGATTTGCTTCTTTTGCTTGCACCACAATGCAGTGCTGAAAGAGGAGGAATCTACATAAAAACGCCTTCCTGGCAACGCCCAAATGCCCTGCTGCCATGCAGATAAACACTGGCAGCGGCAGCAAGTGCATGCCCACAGCCACCCCTTGTTCCTTCACACCTTGTATCAGCTGTAATCCAGTCCAGTCCAGTGCTGCCTGCTGAGCAGCACTGACCAACACTGCCTGGGCCCAGGCTTTTATCTCTGAGGCCCCATTATGATGTCAGAAAGCTGGCTCTGGAATCCTGAGGGCTCCACTATGACACGTGCAAAGTTCCGTCTGAACTTTATATAAGACGGTGAGGCTCAGTCAGTCACTCAGTGTTGCCTGAGAGGGCAACACTGCAACAGCCGGCCGCCAGGCTGTCTTTTTTTTGCACAGCTAGTTGCCTCCAGGAGGCCACAAGAGGGAGACAAGGGACTGCAAAATGGAAAATAGGCATCCACCAACTTTACAGACAACTTCTCCTTGCTCCTACAACCTCCATCCTTGCACAGTTTGTTATTCTTCTAGGTAACATAGTAACAAATCCAAATTGCTGCTCTCTTTGTAGGCAAGCAAGGCTTTGTTGCAACTGCAATTCTTACTTCTTCTTGAAATGTAGGGACGACAGTACATTCCATCACATCCATCTAGTGTACACAGGTAGGTCCATTGTGGCGGGCAGGCGAGCGGGCGGGCTGCTTTATTGGCTGTTTGCTGTTCCCCTACTCCACTCCACTATTTGACTGTTGTGCTGCACAATCAATCAATCAATCAATCAATCAATCAATCAATCAATCAATCAATCAATCAATCAGTGGCTGGCTCAGGTGCAGCTCTTTAACTTACCTAAAAGGGAGGGCGGAGAGAAGACAAGGAAGGTGAATGAGGTGTTCCAATGTGAAATGCCGGAAACACAGAAACACAGACGACACACAACAAGAGGTGGCAATCTATTCATTAATTGCATTTAATCAATGAGCTCATTATCACTCATGCATTGTCCAACAGGTGTTGAAATAATGGGATTAAAAGGGGAGATCCCTTCAGAAAGACAGAAACAATAGCAAAGACAAAAAACACTTTTGGAATCTGCTTTTAGTCAACACATAAGGAAAGGGTGCACCGGTCCTGGAAATACTGCAATACCAGGTCAATGCGTGGAGTGGACAGAGCAAGCTCTATTTCCATCTCCCTGTTCTAAAAATCCATTTAATATATGGTCCCCAGATAGGGGACGTATCAGATATTAAACTGATAAGAACAGATACTACACTTGATCTTAGCCAAAAGGCCGAGAAGCGATAACCCGAACGGGCCGCGCGTTGCCCGAGCCTGCCCGATACTGCTGTTCAGCCCTTGCAGCGATTCAGCCTACTTCTAGGCAATTCCATGGGGCCCTGCAGGCTCACACACTCACAGCTACACGGGAGGTGAATAAAGGCCGGAGAGGAAGCCAGACAGGATTTGCTTCTTTTGCTTGCACCACAATGCAGTGCTGAAAGAGGAGGAATCTACATAAAAACGCCTTCCTGGCAACGCCCAAATGCCCTGCTGCCATGCAGATAAACACTGGCAGCGGCAGCAAGTGCATGCCCACAGCCACCCCTTGTTCCTTCACACCTTGTATCAGCTGTAATCCAGTCCAGTCCAGTGCTGCCTGCTGAGCAGCACTGACCAACACTGCCTGGGCCCAGGCTTTTATCTCTGAGGCCCCATTATGATGTCAGAAAGCTGGCTCTGGAATCCTGAGGGCTCCACTATGACACGTGCAAAGTTCCGTCTGAACTTTATATAAGACGGTGAGGCTCAGTCAGTCACTCAGTGTTGCCTGAGAGGGCAACACTGCAACAGCCGGCCGCCAGGCTGTCTTTTTTTTGCACAGCTAGTTGCCTCCAGGAGGCCACAAGAGGGAGACAAGGGACTGCAAAATGGAAAATAGGCATCCACCAACTTTACAGACAACTTCTCCTTGCTCCTACAACCTCCATCCTTGCACAGTTTGTTATTCTTCTAGGTAACATAGTAACAAATCCAAATTGCTGCTCTCTTTGTAGGCAAGCAAGGCTTTGTTGCAACTGCAATTCTTACTTCTTCTTGAAATGTAGGGACGACAGTACATTCCATCACATCCATCTAGTGTACACAGGTAGGTCCATTGTGGCGGGCAGGCGAGCGGGCGGGCTGCTTTATTGGCTGTTTGCTGTTCCCCTACTCCACTCCACTATTTGACTGTTGTGCTGCATCAATCAATCAATCAATCAATCAATCAATCAATCAATCAATCAATCAATCAACAGTGGCTGGCTCAGGTGCAGCTCTTTAACTTACCTAAAAGGGAGGGCGGAGAGAAGACAAGGAAGGTGAATGAGGTGTTCCAATGTGAAATGCCGGAAACACAGAAACACAGACGACACACAACAAGAGGTGGCAATCTATTCATTAATTGCATTTAATCAATGAGCTCATTATCACTCATGCATTGTCCAACAGGTGTTGAAATAATGGGATTAAAAGGGGAGATCCCTTCAGAAAGACAGAAACAATAGCAAAGACAAAAAACACTTTTGGAATCTGCTTTTAGTCAACACATAAGGAAAGGGTGCACCGGTCCTGGAAATACTGCAATACCAGGTCAATGCGTGGAGTGGACAGAGCAAGCTCTATTTCCATCTCCCTGTTCTAAAAATCCATTTAATATATGGTCCCCAGATAGGGGACGTATCAGATATTAAACTGATAAGAACAGATACTACACTTGATCTTAGCCAAAAGGCCGAGAAGCGATAACCCGAACGGGCCGCGCGTTGCCCGAGCCTGCCCGATACTGCTGTTCAGCCCTTGCAGCGATTCAGCCTACTTCTAGGCAATTCCATGGGGCCCTGCAGGCTCACACACTCACAGCTACACGGGAGGTGAATAAAGGCCGGAGAGGAAGCCAGACAGGATTTGCTTCTTTTGCTTGCACCACAATGCAGTGCTGAAAGAGGAGGAATCTACATAAAAACGCCTTCCTGGCAACGCCCAAATGCCCTGCTGCCATGCAGATAAACACTGGCAGCGGCAGCAAGTGCATGCCCACAGCCACCCCTTGTTCCTTCACACCTTGTATCAGCTGTAATCCAGTCCAGTCCAGTGCTGCCTGCTGAGCAGCACTGACCAACACTGCCTGGGCCCAGGCTTTTATCTCTGAGGCCCCATTATGATGTCAGAAAGCTGGCTCTGGAATCCTGAGGGCTCCACTATGACACGTGCAAAGTTCCGTCTGAACTTTATATAAGACGGTGAGGCTCAGTCAGTCACTCAGTGTTGCCTGAGAGGGCAACACTGCAACAGCCGGCCGCCAGGCTGTCTTTTTTTTGCACAGCTAGTTGCCTCCAGGAGGCCACAAGAGGGAGACAAGGGACTGCAAAATGGAAAATAGGCATCCACCAACTTTACAGACAACTTCTCCTTGCTCCTACAACCTCCATCCTTGCACAGTTTGTTATTCTTCTAGGTAACATAGTAACAAATCCAAATTGCTGCTCTCTTTGTAGGCAAGCAAGGCTTTGTTGCAACTGCAATTCTTACTTCTTCTTGAAATGTAGGGACGACAGTACATTCCATCACATCCATCTAGTGTACACAGGTAGGTCCATTGTGGCGGGCAGGCGAGCGGGCGGGCTGCTTTATTGGCTGTTTGCTGTTCCCCTACTCCACTCCACTATTTGACTGTTGTGCTGCATCAATCAATCAATCAATCAATCAATCAATCAATCAATCAATCAATCAATCAGTGGCTGGCTCAGGTGCAGCTCTTTAACTTACCTAAAAGGGAGGGCGGAGAGAAGACAAGGAAGGTGAATGAGGTGTTCCAATGTGAAATGCCGGAAACACAGAAACACAGACGACACACAACAAGAGGTGGCAATCTATTCATTAATTGCATTTAATCAATGAGCTCATTATCACTCATGCATTGTCCAACAGGTGTTGAAATAATGGGATTAAAAGGGGAGATCCCTTCAGAAAGACAGAAACAATAGCAAAGACAAAAAACACTTTTGGAATCTGCTTTTAGTCAACACATAAGGAAAGGGTGCACCGGTCCTGGAAATACTGCAATACCAGGTCAATGCGTGGAGTGGACAGAGCAAGCTCTATTTCCATCTCCCTGTTCTAAAAATCCATTTAATATATGGTCCCCAGATAGGGGACGTATCAGATATTAAACTGATAAGAACAGATACTACACTTGATCTTAGCCAAAAGGCCGAGAAGCGATAACCCGAACGGGCCGCGCGTTGCCCGAGCCTGCCCGATACTGCTGTTCAGCCCTTGCAGCGATTCAGCCTACTTCTAGGCAATTCCATGGGGCCCTGCAGGCTCACACACTCACAGCTACACGGGAGGTGAATAAAGGCCGGAGAGGAAGCCAGACAGGATTTGCTTCTTTTGCTTGCACCACAATGCAGTGCTGAAAGAGGAGGAATCTACATAAAAACGCCTTCCTGGCAACGCCCAAATGCCCTGCTGCCATGCAGATAAACACTGGCAGCGGCAGCAAGTGCATGCCCACAGCCACCCCTTGTTCCTTCACACCTTGTATCAGCTGTAATCCAGTCCAGTCCAGTGCTGCCTGCTGAGCAGCACTGACCAACACTGCCTGGGCCCAGGCTTTTATCTCTGAGGCCCCATTATGATGTCAGAAAGCTGGCTCTGGAATCCTGAGGGCTCCACTATGACACGTGCAAAGTTCCGTCTGAACTTTATATAAGACGGTGAGGCTCAGTCAGTCACTCAGTGTTGCCTGAGAGGGCAACACTGCAACAGCCGGCCGCCAGGCTGTCTTTTTTTTGCACAGCTAGTTGCCTCCAGGAGGCCACAAGAGGGAGACAAGGGACTGCAAAATGGAAAATAGGCATCCACCAACTTTACAGACAACTTCTCCTTGCTCCTACAACCTCCATCCTTGCACAGTTTGTTATTCTTCTAGGTAACATAGTAACAAATCCAAATTGCTGCTCTCTTTGTAGGCAAGCAAGGCTTTGTTGCAACTGCAATTCTTACTTCTTCTTGAAATGTAGGGACGACAGTACATTCCATCACATCTCACATCCATCTAGTGTACACAGGTAGGTCCATTGTGGCGGGCAGGCGAGCGGGCGGGCTGCTTTATTGGCTGTTTGCTGTTCCCCTACTCCACTCCACTATTTGACTGTTGTGCTGCATCAATCAATCAATCAATCAATCAATCAATCAATCAATCAGTGGCTGGCTCAGGTGCAGCTCTTTAACTTACCTAAAAGGGAGGGCGGAGAGAAGACAAGGAAGGTGAATGAGGTGTTCCAATGTGAAATGCCGGAAACACAGAAACACAGACGACACACAACAAGAGGTGGCAATCTATTCATTAATTGCATTTAATCAATGAGCTCATTATCACTCATGCATTGTCCAACAGGTGTTGAAATAATGGGATTAAAAGGGGAGATCCCTTCAGAAAGACAGAAACAATAGCAAAGACAAAAAACACTTTTGGAATCTGCTTTTAGTCAACACATAAGGAAAGGGTGCACCGGTCCTGGAAATACTGCAATACCAGGTCAATGCGTGGAGTGGACAGAGCAAGCTCTATTTCCATCTCCCTGTTCTAAAAATCCATTTAATATATGGTCCCCAGATAGGGGACGTATCAGATATTAAACTGATAAGAACAGATACTACACTTGATCTTAGCCAAAAGGCCGAGAAGCGATAACCCGAACGGGCCGCGCGTTGCCCGAGCCTGCCCGATACTGCTGTTCAGCCCTTGCAGCGATTCAGCCTACTTCTAGGCAATTCCATGGGGCCCTGCAGGCTCACACACTCACAGCTACACGGGAGGTGAATAAAGGCCGGAGAGGAAGCCAGACAGGATTTGCTTCTTTTGCTTGCACCACAATGCAGTGCTGAAAGAGGAGGAATCTACATAAAAACGCCTTCCTGGCAACGCCCAAATGCCCTGCTGCCATGCAGATAAACACTGGCAGCGGCAGCAAGTGCATGCCCACAGCCACCCCTTGTTCCTTCACACCTTGTATCAGCTGTAATCCAGTCCAGTCCAGTGCTGCCTGCTGAGCAGCACTGACCAACACTGCCTGGGCCCAGGCTTTTATCTCTGAGGCCCCATTATGATGTCAGAAAGCTGGCTCTGGAATCCTGAGGGCTCCACTATGACACGTGCAAAGTTCCGTCTGAACTTTATATAAGACGGTGAGGCTCAGTCAGTCACTCAGTGTTGCCTGAGAGGGCAACACTGCAACAGCCGGCCGCCAGGCTGTCTTTTTTTTGCACAGCTAGTTGCCTCCAGGAGGCCACAAGAGGGAGACAAGGGACTGCAAAATGGAAAATAGGCATCCACCAACTTTACAGACAACTTCTCCTTGCTCCTACAACCTCCATCCTTGCACAGTTTGTTATTCTTCTAGGTAACATAGTAACAAATCCAAATTGCTGCTCTCTTTGTAGGCAAGCAAGGCTTTGTTGCAACTGCAATTCTTACTTCTTCTTGAAATGTAGGGACGACAGTACATTCCATCACATCCATCTAGTGTACACAGGTAGGTCCATTGTGGCGGGCAGGCGAGCGGGCGGGCTGCTTTATTGGCTGTTTGCTGTTCCCCTACTCCACTCCACTATTTGACTGTTGTGCTGCATCAATCAATCAATCAATCAATCAATCAATCAATCAATCAATCAATCAATCAGTGGCTGGCTCAGGTGCAGCTCTTTAACTTACCTAAAAGGGAGGGCGGAGAGAAGACAAGGAAGGTGAATGAGGTGTTCCAATGTGAAATGCCGGAAACACAGAAACACAGACGACACACAACAAGAGGTGGCAATCTATTCATTAATTGCATTTAATCAATGAGCTCATTATCACTCATGCATTGTCCAACAGGTGTTGAAATAATGGGATTAAAAGGGGAGATCCCTTCAGAAAGACAGAAACAATAGCAAAGACAAAAAACACTTTTGGAATCTGCTTTTAGTCAACACATAAGGAAAGGGTGCACCGGTCCTGGAAATACTGCAATACCAGGTCAATGCGTGGAGTGGACAGAGCAAGCTCTATTTCCATCTCCCTGTTCTAAAAATCCATTTAATATATGGTCCCCAGATAGGGGACGTATCAGATATTAAACTGATAAGAACAGATACTACACTTGATCTTAGCCAAAAGGCCGAGAAGCGATAACCCGAACGGGCCGCGCGTTGCCCGAGCCTGCCCGATACTGCTGTTCAGCCCTTGCAGCGATTCAGCCTACTTCTAGGCAATTCCATGGGGCCCTGCAGGCTCACACACTCACAGCTACACGGGAGGTGAATAAAGGCCGGAGAGGAAGCCAGACAGGATTTGCTTCTTTTGCTTGCACCACAATGCAGTGCTGAAAGAGGAGGAATCTACATAAAAACGCCTTCCTGGCAACGCCCAAATGCCCTGCTGCCATGCAGATAAACACTGGCAGCGGCAGCAAGTGCATGCCCACAGCCACCCCTTGTTCCTTCACACCTTGTATCAGCTGTAATCCAGTCCAGTCCAGTGCTGCCTGCTGAGCAGCACTGACCAACACTGCCTGGGCCCAGGCTTTTATCTCTGAGGCCCCATTATGATGTCAGAAAGCTGGCTCTGGAATCCTGAGGGCTCCACTATGACACGTGCAAAGTTCCGTCTGAACTTTATATAAGACGGTGAGGCTCAGTCAGTCACTCAGTGTTGCCTGAGAGGGCAACACTGCAACAGCCGGCCGCCAGGCTGTCTTTTTTTTGCACAGCTAGTTGCCTCCAGGAGGCCACAAGAGGGAGACAAGGGACTGCAAAATGGAAAATAGGCATCCACCAACTTTACAGACAACTTCTCCTTGCTCCTACAACCTCCATCCTTGCACAGTTTGTTATTCTTCTAGGTAACATAGTAACAAATCCAAATTGCTGCTCTCTTTGTAGGCAAGCAAGGCTTTGTTGCAACTGCAATTCTTACTTCTTCTTGAAATGTAGGGACGACAGTACATTCCATCACATCCATCTAGTGTACACAGGTAGGTCCATTGTGGCGGGCAGGCGAGCGGGCGGGCTGCTTTATTGGCTGTTTGCTGTTCCCCTACTCCACTCCACTATTTGACTGTTGTGCTGCATCAATCAATCAATCAATCAATCAATCAATCAATCAATCAATCAATCAATCAATCAATCAGTGGCTGGCTCAGGTGCAGCTCTTTAACTTACCTAAAAGGGAGGGCGGAGAGAAGACAAGGAAGGTGAATGAGGTGTTCCAATGTGAAATGCCGGAAACACAGAAACACAGACGACACACAACAAGAGGTGGCAATCTATTCATTAATTGCATTTAATCAATGAGCTCATTATCACTCATGCATTGTCCAACAGGTGTTGAAATAATGGGATTAAAAGGGGAGATCCCTTCAGAAAGACAGAAACAATAGCAAAGACAAAAAACACTTTTGGAATCTGCTTTTAGTCAACACATAAGGAAAGGGTGCACCGGTCCTGGAAATACTGCAATACCAGGTCAATGCGTGGAGTGGACAGAGCAAGCTCTATTTCCATCTCCCTGTTCTAAAAATCCATTTAATATATGGTCCCCAGATAGGGGACGTATCAGATATTAAACTGATAAGAACAGATACTACACTTGATCTTAGCCAAAAGGCCGAGAAGCGATAACCCGAACGGGCCGCGCGTTGCCCGAGCCTGCCCGATACTGCTGTTCAGCCCTTGCAGCGATTCAGCCTACTTCTAGGCAATTCCATGGGGCCCTGCAGGCTCACACACTCACAGCTACACGGGAGGTGAATAAAGGCCGGAGAGGAAGCCAGACAGGATTTGCTTCTTTTGCTTGCACCACAATGCAGTGCTGAAAGAGGAGGAATCTACATAAAAACGCCTTCCTGGCAACGCCCAAATGCCCTGCTGCCATGCAGATAAACACTGGCAGCGGCAGCAAGTGCATGCCCACAGCCACCCCTTGTTCCTTCACACCTTGTATCAGCTGTAATCCAGTCCAGTCCAGTGCTGCCTGCTGAGCAGCACTGACCAACACTGCCTGGGCCCAGGCTTTTATCTCTGAGGCCCCATTATGATGTCAGAAAGCTGGCTCTGGAATCCTGAGGGCTCCACTATGACACGTGCAAAGTTCCGTCTGAACTTTATATAAGACGGTGAGGCTCAGTCAGTCACTCAGTGTTGCCTGAGAGGGCAACACTGCAACAGCCGGCCGCCAGGCTGTCTTTTTTTTGCACAGCTAGTTGCCTCCAGGAGGCCACAAGAGGGAGACAAGGGACTGCAAAATGGAAAATAGGCATCCACCAACTTTACAGACAACTTCTCCTTGCTCCTACAACCTCCATCCTTGCACAGTTTGTTATTCTTCTAGGTAACATAGTAACAAATCCAAATTGCTGCTCTCTTTGTAGGCAAGCAAGGCTTTGTTGCAACTGCAATTCTTACTTCTTCTTGAAATGTAGGGACGACAGTACATTCCATCACATCCATCTAGTGTACACAGGTAGGTCCATTGTGGCGGGCAGGCGAGCGGGCGGGCTGCTTTATTGGCTGTTTGCTGTTCCCCTACTCCACTCCACTATTTGACTGTTGTGCTGCATCAATCAATCAATCAATCAATCAATCAATCAATCAATCAATCAATCAATCAATCAATCAATCAATCAGTGGCTGGCTCAGGTGCAGCTCTTTAACTTACCTAAAAGGGAGGGCGGAGAGAAGACAAGGAAGGTGAATGAGGTGTTCCAATGTGAAATGCCGGAAACACAGAAACACAGACGACACACAACAAGAGGTGGCAATCTATTCATTAATTGCATTTAATCAATGAGCTCATTATCACTCATGCATTGTCCAACAGGTGTTGAAATAATGGGATTAAAAGGGGAGATCCCTTCAGAAAGACAGAAACAATAGCAAAGACAAAAAACACTTTTGGAATCTGCTTTTAGTCAACACATAAGGAAAGGGTGCACCGGTCCTGGAAATACTGCAATACCAGGTCAATGCGTGGAGTGGACAGAGCAAGCTCTATTTCCATCTCCCTGTTCTAAAAATCCATTTAATATATGGTCCCCAGATAGGGGACGTATCAGATATTAAACTGATAAGAACAGATACTACACTTGATCTTAGCCAAAAGGCCGAGAAGCGATAACCCGAACGGGCCGCGCGTTGCCCGAGCCTGCCCGATACTGCTGTTCAGCCCTTGCAGCGATTCAGCCTACTTCTAGGCAATTCCATGGGGCCCTGCAGGCTCACACACTCACAGCTACACGGGAGGTGAATAAAGGCCGGAGAGGAAGCCAGACAGGATTTGCTTCTTTTGCTTGCACCACAATGCAGTGCTGAAAGAGGAGGAATCTACATAAAAACGCCTTCCTGGCAACGCCCAAATGCCCTGCTGCCATGCAGATAAACACTGGCAGCGGCAGCAAGTGCATGCCCACAGCCACCCCTTGTTCCTTCACACCTTGTATCAGCTGTAATCCAGTCCAGTCCAGTGCTGCCTGCTGAGCAGCACTGACCAACACTGCCTGGGCCCAGGCTTTTATCTCTGAGGCCCCATTATGATGTCAGAAAGCTGGCTCTGGAATCCTGAGGGCTCCACTATGACACGTGCAAAGTTCCGTCTGAACTTTATATAAGACGGTGAGGCTCAGTCAGTCACTCAGTGTTGCCTGAGAGGGCAACACTGCAACAGCCGGCCGCCAGGCTGTCTTTTTTTTGCACAGCTAGTTGCCTCCAGGAGGCCACAAGAGGGAGACAAGGGACTGCAAAATGGAAAATAGGCATCCACCAACTTTACAGACAACTTCTCCTTGCTCCTACAACCTCCATCCTTGCACAGTTTGTTATTCTTCTAGGTAACATAGTAACAAATCCAAATTGCTGCTCTCTTTGTAGGCAAGCAAGGCTTTGTTGCAACTGCAATTCTTACTTCTTCTTGAAATGTAGGGACGACAGTACATTCCATCACATCCATCTAGTGTACACAGGTAGGTCCATTGTGGCGGGCAGGCGAGCGGGCGGGCTGCTTTATTGGCTGTTTGCTGTTCCCCTACTCCACTCCACTATTTGACTGTTGTGCTGCATCAATCAATCAATCAATCAATCAATCAATCAATCAATCAATCAATCAATCAGTGGCTGGCTCAGGTGCAGCTCTTTAACTTACCTAAAAGGGAGGGCGGAGAGAAGACAAGGAAGGTGAATGAGGTGTTCCAATGTGAAATGCCGGAAACACAGAAACACAGACGACACACAACAAGAGGTGGCAATCTATTCATTAATTGCATTTAATCAATGAGCTCATTATCACTCATGCATTGTCCAACAGGTGTTGAAATAATGGGATTAAAAGGGGAGATCCCTTCAGAAAGACAGAAACAATAGCAAAGACAAAAAACACTTTTGGAATCTGCTTTTAGTCAACACATAAGGAAAGGGTGCACCGGTCCTGGAAATACTGCAATACCAGGTCAATGCGTGGAGTGGACAGAGCAAGCTCTATTTCCATCTCCCTGTTCTAAAAATCCATTTAATATATGGTCCCCAGATAGGGGACGTATCAGATATTAAACTGATAAGAACAGATACTACACTTGATCTTAGCCAAAAGGCCGAGAAGCGATAACCCGAACGGGCCGCGCGTTGCCCGAGCCTGCCCGATACTGCTGTTCAGCCCTTGCAGCGATTCAGCCTACTTCTAGGCAATTCCATGGGGCCCTGCAGGCTCACACACTCACAGCTACACGGGAGGTGAATAAAGGCCGGAGAGGAAGCCAGACAGGATTTGCTTCTTTTGCTTGCACCACAATGCAGTGCTGAAAGAGGAGGAATCTACATAAAAACGCCTTCCTGGCAACGCCCAAATGCCCTGCTGCCATGCAGATAAACACTGGCAGCGGCAGCAAGTGCATGCCCACAGCCACCCCTTGTTCCTTCACACCTTGTATCAGCTGTAATCCAGTCCAGTCCAGTGCTGCCTGCTGAGCAGCACTGACCAACACTGCCTGGGCCCAGGCTTTTATCTCTGAGGCCCCATTATGATGTCAGAAAGCTGGCTCTGGAATCCTGAGGGCTCCACTATGACACGTGCAAAGTTCCGTCTGAACTTTATATAAGACGGTGAGGCTCAGTCAGTCACTCAGTGTTGCCTGAGAGGGCAACACTGCAACAGCCGGCCGCCAGGCTGTCTTTTTTTTGCACAGCTAGTTGCCTCCAGGAGGCCACAAGAGGGAGACAAGGGACTGCAAAATGGAAAATAGGCATCCACCAACTTTACAGACAACTTCTCCTTGCTCCTACAACCTCCATCCTTGCACAGTTTGTTATTCTTCTAGGTAACATAGTAACAAATCCAAATTGCTGCTCTCTTTGTAGGCAAGCAAGGCTTTGTTGCAACTGCAATTCTTACTTCTTCTTGAAATGTAGGGACGACAGTACATTCCATCACATCCATCTAGTGTACACAGGTAGGTCCATTGTGGCGGGCAGGCGAGCGGGCGGGCTGCTTTATTGGCTGTTTGCTGTTCCCCTACTCCACTCCACTATTTGACTGTTGTGCTGCATCAATCAATCAATCAATCAATCAATCAATCAATCAATCAATCAATCAGTGGCTGGCTCAGGTGCAGCTCTTTAACTTACCTAAAAGGGAGGGCGGAGAGAAGACAAGGAAGGTGAATGAGGTGTTCCAATGTGAAATGCCGGAAACACAGAAACACAGACGACACACAACAAGAGGTGGCAATCTATTCATTAATTGCATTTAATCAATGAGCTCATTATCACTCATGCATTGTCCAACAGGTGTTGAAATAATGGGATTAAAAGGGGAGATCCCTTCAGAAAGACAGAAACAATAGCAAAGACAAAAAACACTTTTGGAATCTGCTTTTAGTCAACACATAAGGAAAGGGTGCACCGGTCCTGGAAATACTGCAATACCAGGTCAATGCGTGGAGTGGACAGAGCAAGCTCTATTTCCATCTCCCTGTTCTAAAAATCCATTTAATATATGGTCCCCAGATAGGGGACGTATCAGATATTAAACTGATAAGAACAGATACTACACTTGATCTTAGCCAAAAGGCCGAGAAGCGATAACCCGAACGGGCCGCGCGTTGCCCGAGCCTGCCCGATACTGCTGTTCAGCCCTTGCAGCGATTCAGCCTACTTCTAGGCAATTCCATGGGGCCCTGCAGGCTCACACACTCACAGCTACACGGGAGGTGAATAAAGGCCGGAGAGGAAGCCAGACAGGATTTGCTTCTTTTGCTTGCACCACAATGCAGTGCTGAAAGAGGAGGAATCTACATAAAAACGCCTTCCTGGCAACGCCCAAATGCCCTGCTGCCATGCAGATAAACACTGGCAGCGGCAGCAAGTGCATGCCCACAGCCACCCCTTGTTCCTTCACACCTTGTATCAGCTGTAATCCAGTCCAGTCCAGTGCTGCCTGCTGAGCAGCACTGACCAACACTGCCTGGGCCCAGGCTTTTATCTCTGAGGCCCCATTATGATGTCAGAAAGCTGGCTCTGGAATCCTGAGGGCTCCACTATGACACGTGCAAAGTTCCGTCTGAACTTTATATAAGACGGTGAGGCTCAGTCAGTCACTCAGTGTTGCCTGAGAGGGCAACACTGCAACAGCCGGCCGCCAGGCTGTCTTTTTTTTGCACAGCTAGTTGCCTCCAGGAGGCCACAAGAGGGAGACAAGGGACTGCAAAATGGAAAATAGGCATCCACCAACTTTACAGACAACTTCTCCTTGCTCCTACAACCTCCATCCTTGCACAGTTTGTTATTCTTCTAGGTAACATAGTAACAAATCCAAATTGCTGCTCTCTTTGTAGGCAAGCAAGGCTTTGTTGCAACTGCAATTCTTACTTCTTCTTGAAATGTAGGGACGACAGTACATTCCATCACATCCATCTAGTGTACACAGGTAGGTCCATTGTGGCGGGCAGGCGAGCGGGCGGGCTGCTTTATTGGCTGTTTGCTGTTCCCCTACTCCACTCCACTATTTGACTGTTGTGCTGCATCAATCAATCAATCAATCAATCAATCAATCAATCAATCAATCAATCAATCAATCAGTGGCTGGCTCAGGTGCAGCTCTTTAACTTACCTAAAAGGGAGGGCGGAGAGAAGACAAGGAAGGTGAATGAGGTGTTCCAATGTGAAATGCCGGAAACACAGAAACACAGACGACACACAACAAGAGGTGGCAATCTATTCATTAATTGCATTTAATCAATGAGCTCATTATCACTCATGCATTGTCCAACAGGTGTTGAAATAATGGGATTAAAAGGGGAGATCATTAAAAGGGGAGATCCCTTCAGAAAGACAGAAACAATAGCAAAGACAAAAAACACTTTTGGAATCTGCTTTTAGTCAACACATAAGGAAAGGGTGCACCGGTCCTGGAAATACTGCAATACCAGGTCAATGCGTGGAGTGGACAGAGCAAGCTCTATTTCCATCTCCCTGTTCTAAAAATCCATTTAATATATGGTCCATTAAACTGATAAGAACAGATACTACACTTGATCTTAGCCAAAAGGCCGAGAAGCGATAACCCGAACGGGCCGCGCGTTGCCCGAGCCTGCCCGATACTGCTGTTCAGCCCTTGCAGCGATTCAGCCTACTTCTAGGCAATTCCATGGGGCCCTGCAGGCTCACACACTCACAGCTAGAAGCCAGACAGGATTTGCTTCTTTTGCTTGCACCACAATGCAGTGCTGAAAGAGGAGGAATCTACATAAAAACGCCTTCCTGGCAACGCCCAAATGCCCTGCTGCCATGCAGATAAACACTGGCAGCGGCAGCAAGTGCATGCCCACAGCCACCCCTTGTTCCTTCACACCTTGTATCAGCTGTAATCCAGTCCAGTCCAGTGCTGCCTGCTGAGCAGCACTGACCAACACTGCCTGGGCCCAGGCTTTTATCTCTGAGGCCCCATTATGATGTCAGAAAGCTGGCTCTGGAATCCTGAGGGCTCCACTATGACACGTGCAAAGTTCCGTCTGAACTTTATATAAGACGGTGAGGCTCAGTCAGTCACTCAGTGTTGCCTGAGAGGGCAACACTGCAACAGCCGGCCGCCAGGCTGTCTTTTTTTTGCACAGCTAGTTGCCTCCAGGAGGCCACAAGAGGGAGACAAGGGACTGCAAAATGGAAAATAGGCATCCACCAACTTTACAGACAACTTCTCCTTGCTCCTACAACCTCCATCCTTGCACAGTTTGTTATTCTTCTAGGTAACATAGTAACAAATCCAAATTGCTGCTCTCTTTGTAGGCAAGCAAGGCTTTGTTGCAACTGCAATTCTTACTTCTTCTTGAAATGTAGGGACGACAGTACATTCCATCACATCCATCTAGTGTACACAGGTAGGTCCATTGTGGCGGGCAGGCGAGCGGGCGGGCTGCTTTATTGGCTGTTTGCTGTTCCCCTACTCCACTCCACTATTTGACTGTTGTGCTGCATCAATCAATCAATCAATCAATCAATCAATCAATCAATCAATCAATCAATCAATCAGTGGCTGGCTCAGGTGCAGCTCTTTAACTTACCTAAAAGGGAGGGCGGAGAGAAGACAAGGAAGGTGAATGAGGTGTTCCAATGTGAAATGCCGGAAACACAGAAACACAGACGACACACAACAAGAGGTGGCAATCTATTCATTAATTGCATTTAATCAATGAGCTCATTATCACTCATGCATTGTCCAACAGGTGTTGAAATAATGGGATTAAAAGGGGAGATCCCTTCAGAAAGACAGAAACAATAGCAAAGACAAAAAACACTTTTGGAATCTGCTTTTAGTCAACACATAAGGAAAGGGTGCACCGGTCCTGGAAATACTGCAATACCAGGTCAATGCGTGGAGTGGACAGAGCAAGCTCTAGTTCCATCTCCCCGTTCTAAAAATCCATTTAATATATGGTCCCCAGATAGGGGACGTATCAGATATTAAACTGATAAGAACAGATACTACACTTGATCTTAGCCAAAAGGCCGAGAAGCGATAACCCGAACGGGCCGCGCGTTGCCCGAGCCTGCCCGATACTGCTGTTCAGCCCTTGCAGCGATTCAGCCTACTTCTAGGCAATTCCATGGGGCCCTGCAGGCTCACACACTCACAGCTAGAAGCCAGACAGGATTTGCTTCTTTTGCTTGCACCACAATGCAGTGCTGAAAGAGGAGGAATCTACATAAAAACGCCTTCCTGGCAACGCCCAAATGCCCTGCTGCCATGCAGATAAACACTGGCAGCGGCAGCAAGTGCATGCCCACAGCCACCCCTTGTTCCTTCACACCTTGTATCAGCTGTAATCCAGTCCAGTCCAGTGCTGCCTGCTGAGCAGCACTGACCAACACTGCCTGGGCCCAGGCTTTTATCTCTGAGGCCCCATTATGATGTCAGAAAGCTGGCTCTGGAATCCTGAGGGCTCCACTATGACACGTGCAAAGTTCCGTCTGAACTTTATATAAGACGGTGAGGCTCAGTCAGTCACTCAGTGTTGCCTGAGAGGGCAACACTGCAACAGCCGGCCGCCAGGCTGTCTTTTTTTTGCACAGCTAGTTGCCTCCAGGAGGCCACAAGAGGGAGACAAGGGACTGCAAAATGGAAAATAGGCATCCACCAACTTTACAGACAACTTCTCCTTGCTCCTACAACCTCCATCCTTGCACAGTTTGTTATTCTTCTAGGTAACATAGTAACAAATCCAAATTGCTGCTCTCTTTGTAGGCAAGCAAGGCTTTGTTGCAACTGCAATTCTTACTTCTTCTTGAAATGTAGGGACGACAGTACATTCCATCACATCCATCTAGTGTACACAGGTAGGTCCATTGTGGCGGGCAGGCGAGCGGGCGGGCTGCTTTATTGGCTGTTTGCTGTTCCCCTACTCCACTCCACTATTTGACTGTTGTGCTGCATCAATCAATCAATCAATCAATCAATCAATCAATCAATCAATCAATCAATCAGTGGCTGGCTCAGGTGCAGCTCTTTAACTTACCTAAAAGGGAGGGCGGAGAGAAGACAAGGAAGGTGAATGAGGTGTTCCAATGTGAAATGCCGGAAACACAGAAACACAGACGACACACAACAAGAGGTGGCAATCTATTCATTAATTGCATTTAATCAATGAGCTCATTATCACTCATGCATTGTCCAACAGGTGTTGAAATAATGGGATTAAAAGGGGAGATCCCTTCAGAAAGACAGAAACAATAGCAAAGACAAAAAACACTTTTGGAATCTGCTTTTAGTCAACACATAAGGAAAGGGTGCACCGGTCCTGGAAATACTGCAATACCAGGTCAATGCGTGGAGTGGACAGAGCAAGCTCTATTTCCATCTCCCTGTTCTAAAAATCCATTTAATATATGGTCCCCAGATAGGGGACGTATCAGATATTAAACTGATAAGAACAGATACTACACTTGATCTTAGCCAAAAGGCCGAGAAGCGATAACCCGAACGGGCCGCGCGTTGCCCGAGCCTGCCCGATACTGCTGTTCAGCCCTTGCAGCGATTCAGCCTACTTCTAGGCAATTCCATGGGGCCCTGCAGGCTCACACACTCACAGCTACACGGGAGGTGAATAAAGGCCGGAGAGGAAGCCAGACAGGATTTGCTTCTTTTGCTTGCACCACAATGCAGTGCTGAAAGAGGAGGAATCTACATAAAAACGCCTTCCTGGCAACGCCCAAATGCCCTGCTGCCATGCAGATAAACACTGGCAGCGGCAGCAAGTGCATGCCCACAGCCACCCCTTGTTCCTTCACACCTTGTATCAGCTGTAATCCAGTCCAGTCCAGTGCTGCCTGCTGAGCAGCACTGACCAACACTGCCTGGGCCCAGGCTTTTATCTCTGAGGCCCCATTATGATGTCAGAAAGCTGGCTCTGGAATCCTGAGGGCTCCACTATGACACGTGCAAAGTTCCGTCTGAACTTTATATAAGACGGTGAGGCTCAGTCAGTCACTCAGTGTTGCCTGAGAGGGCAACACTGCAACAGCCGGCCGCCATGCTGTCTTTTTTTTTGCACAGCTAGTTGCCTCCAGGAAGCCACAAGAGGGAGACAAGGGACTGCAAAATGGAAAATAGGCATCCACCAACTTTACAGACAACTTCTCCTTGCTCCTACAACCTCCATCCTTGCACAGTTTGTTATTCTTCTAGGTAACATAGTAACAAATCCAAATTGCTGCTCTCTTTGTAGGCAAGCAAGGCTTTGTTGCAACTGCAATTCTTACTTCTTCTTGAAATGTAGGGACGACAGTACATTCCATCACATCCATCTAGTGTACACAGGTAGGTCCATTGTGGCGGGCAGGCGAGCGGGCGGGCTGCTTTATTGGCTGTTTGCTGTTCCCCTACTCCACTCCACTATTTGACCTTTGTGCTGCATCAATCAATCAATCAATCAATCAATCAATCAATCAATCAATCAGTGGCTGGCTCAGGTGCAGCTCTTTAACTTACCTAAAAGGGAGGGCGGAGAGAAGACAAGGAAGGTGAATGAGGTGTTCCAATGTGAAATGCCGGAAACACAGAAACACAGACGACACACAACAAGAGGTGGCAATCTATTCATTAATTGCATTTAATCAATGAGCTCATTATCACTCATGCATTGTCCAACAGGTGTTGAAATAATGGGATTAAAAGGGGAGATCCCTTCAGAAAGACAGAAACAATAGCAAAGACAAAAAACACTTTTGGAATCTGCTTTTAGTCAACACATAAGGAAAGGGTGCACCGGTCCTGGAAATACTGCAATACCAGGTCAATGCGTGGAGTGGACAGAGCAAGCTCTATTTCCATCTCCCTGTTCTAAAAATCCATTTAATATATGGTCCCCAGATAGGGGACGTATCAGATATTAAACTGATAAGAACAGATACTACACTTGATCTTAGCCAAAAGGCCGAGAAGCGATAACCCGAACGGGCCGCGCGTTGCCCGAGCCTGCCCGATACTGCTGTTCAGCCCTTGCAGCGATTCAGCCTACTTCTAGGCAATTCCATGGGGCCCTGCAGGCTCACACACTCACAGCTACACGGGAGGTGAATAAAGGCCGGAGAGGAAGCCAGACAGGATTTGCTTCTTTTGCTTGCACCACAATGCAGTGCTGAAAGAGGAGGAATCTACATAAAAACGCCTTCCTGGCAACGCCCAAATGCCCTGCTGCCATGCAGATAAACACTGGCAGCGGCAGCAAGTGCATGCCCACAGCCACCCCTTGTTCCTTCACACCTTGTATCAGCTGTAATCCAGTCCAGTCCAGTGCTGCCTGCTGAGCAGCACTGACCAACACTGCCTGGGCCCAGGCTTTTATCTCTGAGGCCCCATTATGATGTCAGAAAGCTGGCTCTGGAATCCTGAGGGCTCCACTATGACACGTGCAAAGTTCCGTCTGAACTTTATATAAGACGGTGAGGCTCAGTCAGTCACTCAGTGTTGCCTGAGAGGGCAACACTGCAACAGCCGGCCGCCAGGCTGTCTTTTTTTTGCACAGCTAGTTGCCTCCAGGAGGCCACAAGAGGGAGACAAGGGACTGCAAAATGGAAAATAGGCATCCACCAACTTTACAGACAACTTCTCCTTGCTCCTACAACCTCCATCCTTGCACAGTTTGTTATTCTTCTAGGTAACATAGTAACAAATCCAAATTGCTGCTCTCTTTGTAGGCAAGCAAGGCTTTGTTGCAACTGCAATTCTTACTTCTTCTTGAAATGTAGGGACGACAGTACATTCCATCACATCCATCTAGTGTACACAGGTAGGTCCATTGTGGCGGGCAGGCGAGCGGGCGGGCTGCTTTATTGGCTGTTTGCTGTTCCCCTACTCCACTCCACTATTTGACTGTTGTGCTGCATCAATCAATCAATCAATCAATCAATCAATCAATCAGTGGCTGGCTCAGGTGCAGCTCTTTAACTTACCTAAAAGGGAGGGCGGAGAGAAGACAAGGAAGGTGAATGAGGTGTTCCAATGTGAAATGCCGGAAACACAGAAACACAGACGACACACAACAAGAGGTGGCAATCTATTCATTAATTGCATTTAATCAATGAGCTCATTATCACTCATGCATTGTCCAACAGGTGTTGAAATAATGGGATTAAAAGGGGAGATCCCTTCAGAAAGACAGAAACAATAGCAAATACAAAAAACACTTTTGGAATCTGCTTTTAGTCAACACATAAGGAAAGGGTGCACCGGTCCTGGAAATACTGCAATACCAGGTCAATGCGTGGAGTGGACAGAGCAAGCTCTATTTCCATCTCCCTGTTCTAAAAATCCATTTAATATATGGTCCCCAGATAGGGGACGTATCAGATATTAAACTGATAAGAACAGATACTACACTTGATCTTAGCCAAAAGGCCGAGAAGCGATAACCCGAACGGGCCGCGCGTTGCCCGAGCCTGCCCGATACTGCTGTTCAGCCCTTGCAGCGATTCAGCCTACTTCTAGGCAATTCCATGGGGCCCTGCAGGCTCACACACTCACAGCTACACGGGAGGTGAATAAAGGCCGGAGAGGAAGCCAGACAGGATTTGCTTCTTTTGCTTGCACCACAATGCAGTGCTGAAAGAGGAGGAATCTACATAAAAACGCCTTCCTGGCAACGCCCAAATGCCCTGCTGCCATGCAGATAAACACTGGCAGCGGCAGCAAGTGCATGCCCACAGCCACCCCTTGTTCCTTCACACCTTGTATCAGCTGTAATCCAGTCCAGTCCAGTGCTGCCTGCTGAGCAGCACTGACCAACACTGCCTTGGCCCAGGCTTTTATCTCTGAGGCCCCATTATGATGTCAGAAAGCTGGCTCTGGAATCCTGAGGGCTCCACTATGACACGTGCAAAGTTCTGTCTGAACTTTATATAAGACGGTGAGGCTCAGTCAGTCACTCAGTGTTGCCTGAGAGGGCAACACTGCAACAGCCGGCCGCCAGGCTGTCTTTTTTTTGCACAGCTAGTTGCCTCCAGGAGGCCACAAGAGGGAGACAAGGGACTGCAAAATGGAAAATAGGCATCCACCAACTTTACAGACAACTTCTCCTTGCTCCTACAACCTCCATCCTTGCACAGTTTGTTATTCTTCTAGGTAACATAGTAACAAATCCAAATTGCTGCTCTCTTTGTAGGCAAGCAAGGCTTTGTTGCAACTGCAATTCTTACTTCTTCTTGAAATGTAGGGACGACAGTACATTCCATCACATCCATCTAGTGTACACAGGTAGGTCCATTGTGGCGGGCAGGCGAGCGGGCGGGCTGCTTTATTGGCTGTTTGCTGTTCCCCTACTCCACTCCACTATTTGACTGTTGTGCTGCATCAATCAATCAATCAATCAATCAATCAATCAATCAATCAATCAATCAGTGGCTGGCTCAGGTGCAGCTCTTTAACTTACCTAAAAGGGAGGGCGGAGAGAAGACAAGGAAGGTGAATGAGGTGTTCCAATGTGAAATGCCGGAAACACAGAAACACAGACGACACACAACAAGAGGTGGCAATCTATTCATTAATTGCATTTAATCAATGAGCTCATTATCACTCATGCATTGTCCAACAGGTGTTGAAATAATGGGATTAAAAGGGGAGATCCCTTCAGAAAGACAGAAACAATAGCAAAGACAAAAAACACTTTTGGAATCTGCTTTTAGTCAACACATAAGGAAAGGGTGCACCGGTCCTGGAAATACTGCAATACCAGGTCAATGCGTGGAGTGGACAGAGCAAGCTCTATTTCCATCTCCCTGTTCTAAAAATCCATTTAATATATGGTCCCCAGATAGGGGACGTATCAGATATTAAACTGATAAGAACAGATACTACACTTGATCTTAGCCAAAAGGCCGAGAAGCGATAACCCGAACGGGCCGCGCGTTGCCCGAGCCTGCCCGATACTGCTGTTCAGCCCTTGCAGCGATTCAGCCTACTTCTAGGCAATTCCATGGGGCCCTGCAGGCTCACACACTCACAGCTACACGGGAGGTGAATAAAGGCCGGAGAGGAAGCCAGACAGGATTTGCTTCTTTTGCTTGCACCACAATGCAGTGCTGAAAGAGGAGGAATCTACATAAAAACGCCTTCCTGGCAACGCCCAAATGCCCTGCTGCCATGCAGATAAACACTGGCAGCGGCAGCAAGTGCATGCCCACAGCCACCCCTTGTTCCTTCACACCTTGTATCAGCTGTAATCCAGTCCAGTCCAGTGCTGCCTGCTGAGCAGCACTGACCAACACTGCCTGGGCCCAGGCTTTTATCTCTGAGGCCCCATTATGATGTCAGAAAGCTGGCTCTGGAATCCTGAGGGCTCCACTATGACACGTGCAAAGTTCCGTCTGAACTTTATATAAGACGGTGAGGCTCAGTCAGTCACTCAGTGTTGCCTGAGAGGGCAACACTGCAACAGCCGGCCGCCAGGCTGTCTTTTTTTTGCACAGCTAGTTGCCTCCAGGAGGCCACAAGAGGGAGACAAGGGACTGCAAAATGGAAAATAGGCATCCACCAACTTTACAGACAACTTCTCCTTGCTCCTACAACCTCCATCCTTGCACAGTTTGTTATTCTTCTAGGTAACATAGTAACAAATCCAAATTGCTGCTCTCTTTGTAGGCAAGCAAGGCTTTGTTGCAACTGCAATTCTTACTTCTTCTTGAAATGTAGGGACGACAGTACATTCCATCACATCCATCTAGTGTACACAGGTAGGTCCATTGTGGCGGGCAGGCGAGCGGGCGGGCTGCTTTATTGGCTGTTTGCTGTTCCCCTACTCCACTCCACTATTTGACTGTTGTGCTGCATCAATCAATCAATCAATCAATCAATCAATCAATCAATCAATCAATCAATCAATCAATCAGTGGCTGGCTCAGGTGCAGCTCTTTAACTTACCTAAAAGGGAGGGCGGAGAGAAGACAAGGAAGGTGAATGAGGTGTTCCAATGTGAAATGCCGGAAACACAGAAACACAGACGACACACAACAAGAGGTGGCAATCTATTCATTAATTGCATTTAATCAATGAGCTCATTATCACTCATGCATTGTCCAACAGGTGTTGAAATAATGGGATTAAAAGGGGAGATCCCTTCAGAAAGACAGAAACAATAGCAAAGACAAAAAACACTTTTGGAATCTGCTTTTAGTCAACACATAAGGAAAGGGTGCACCGGTCCTGGAAATACTGCAATACCAGGTCAATGCGTGGAGTGGACAGAGCAAGCTCTATTTCCATCTCCCTGTTCTAAAAATCCATTTAATATATGGTCCCCAGATAGGGGACGTATCAGATATTAAACTGATAAGAACAGATACTACACTTGATCTTAGCCAAAAGGCCGAGAAGCGATAACCCGAACGGGCCGCGCGTTGCCCGAGCCTGCCCGATACTGCTGTTCAGCCCTTGCAGCGATTCAGCCTACTTCTAGGCAATTCCATGGGGCCCTGCAGGCTCACACACTCACAGCTACACGGGAGGTGAATAAAGGCCGGAGAGGAAGCCAGACAGGATTTGCTTCTTTTGCTTGCACCACAATGCAGTGCTGAAAGAGGAGGAATCTACATAAAAACGCCTTCCTGGCAACGCCCAAATGCCCTGCTGCCATGCAGATAAACACTGGCAGCGGCAGCAAGTGCATGCCCACAGCCACCCCTTGTTCCTTCACACCTTGTATCAGCTGTAATCCAGTCCAGTCCAGTGCTGCCTGCTGAGCAGCACTGACCAACACTGCCTGGGCCCAGGCTTTTATCTCTGAGGCCCCATTATGATGTCAGAAAGCTGGCTCTGGAATCCTGAGGGCTCCACTATGACACGTGCAAAGTTCCGTCTGAACTTTATATAAGACGGTGAGGCTCAGTCAGTCACTCAGTGTTGCCTGAGAGGGCAACACTGCAACAGCCGGCCGCCAGGCTGTCTTTTTTTTGCACAGCTAGTTGCCTCCAGGAGGCCACAAGAGGGAGACAAGGGACTGCAAAATGGAAAATAGGCATCCACCAACTTTACAGACAACTTCTCCTTGCTCCTACAACCTCCATCCTTGCACAGTTTGTTATTCTTCTAGGTAACATAGTAACAAATCCAAATTGCTGCTCTCTTTGTAGGCAAGCAAGGCTTTGTTGCAACTGCAATTCTTACTTCTTCTTGAAATGTAGGGACGACAGTACATTCCATCACATCCATCTAGTGTACACAGGTAGGTCCATTGTGGCGGGCAGGCGAGCGGGCGGGCTGCTTTATTGGCTGTTTGCTGTTCCCCTACTCCACTCCACTATTTGACTGTTGTGCTGCATCAATCAATCAATCAATCAATCAATCAATCAATCAATCAATCAATCAATCAATCAGTGGCTGGCTCAGGTGCAGCTCTTTAACTTACCTAAAAGGGAGGGCGGAGAGAAGACAAGGAAGGTGAATGAGGTGTTCCAATGTGAAATGCCGGAAACACAGAAACACAGACGACACACAACAAGAGGTGGCAATCTATTCATTAATTGCATTTAATCAATGAGCTCATTATCACTCATGCATTGTCCAACAGGTGTTGAAATAATGGGATTAAAAGGGGAGATCCCTTCAGAAAGACAGAAACAATAGCAAAGACAAAAAACACTTTTGGAATCTGCTTTTAGTCAACACATAAGGAAAGGGTGCACCGGTCCTGGAAATACTGCAATACCAGGTCAATGCGTGGAGTGGACAGAGCAAGCTCTATTTCCATCTCCCTGTTCTAAAAATCCATTTAATATATGGTCCCCAGATAGGGGACGTATCAGATATTAAACTGATAAGAACAGATACTACACTTGATCTTAGCCAAAAGGCCGAGAAGCGATAACCCGAACGGGCCGCGCGTTGCCCGAGCCTGCCCGATACTGCTGTTCAGCCCTTGCAGCGATTCAGCCTACTTCTAGGCAATTCCATGGGGCCCTGCAGGCTCACACACTCACAGCTACACGGGAGGTGAATAAAGGCCGGAGAGGAAGCCAGACAGGATTTGCTTCTTTTGCTTGCACCACAATGCAGTGCTGAAAGAGGAGGAATCTACATAAAAACGCCTTCCTGGCAACGCCCAAATGCCCTGCTGCCATGCAGATAAACACTGGCAGCGGCAGCAAGTGCATGCCCACAGCCACCCCTTGTTCCTTCACACCTTGTATCAGCTGTAATCCAGTCCAGTCCAGTGCTGCCTGCTGAGCAGCACTGACCAACACTGCCTGGGCCCAGGCTTTTATCTCTGAGGCCCCATTATGATGTCAGAAAGCTGGCTCTGGAATCCTGAGGGCTCCACTATGACACGTGCAAAGTTCCGTCTGAACTTTATATAAGACGGTGAGGCTCAGTCAGTCACTCAGTGTTGCCTGAGAGGGCAACACTGCAACAGCCGGCCGCCAGGCTGTCTTTTTTTTGCACAGCTAGTTGCCTCCAGGAGGCCACAAGAGGGAGACAAGGGACTGCAAAATGGAAAATAGGCATCCACCAACTTTACAGACAACTTCTCCTTGCTCCTACAACCTCCATCCTTGCACAGTTTGTTATTCTTCTAGGTAACATAGTAACAAATCCAAATTGCTGCTCTCTTTGTAGGCAAGCAAGGCTTTGTTGCAACTGCAATTCTTACTTCTTCTTGAAATGTAGGGACGACAGTACATTCCATCACATCCATCTAGTGTACACAGGTAGGTCCATTGTGGCGGGCAGGCGAGCGGGCGGGCTGCTTTATTGGCTGTTTGCTGTTCCCCTACTCCACTCCACTATTTGACTGTTGTGCTGCATCAATCAATCAATCAATCAATCAATCAATCAATCAATCAATCAATCAGTGGCTGGCTCAGGTGCAGCTCTTTAACTTACCTAAAAGGGAGGGCGGAGAGAAGACAAGGAAGGTGAATGAGGTGTTCCAATGTGAAATGCCGGAAACACAGAAACACAGACGACACACAACAAGAGGTGGCAATCTATTCATTAATTGCATTTAATCAATGAGCTCATTATCACTCATGCATTGTCCAACAGGTGTTGAAATAATGGGATTAAAAGGGGAGATCCCTTCAGAAAGACAGAAACAATAGCAAAGACAAAAAACACTTTTGGAATCTGCTTTTAGTCAACACATAAGGAAAGGGTGCACCGGTCCTGGAAATACTGCAATACCAGGTCAATGCGTGGAGTGGACAGAGCAAGCTCTATTTCCATCTCCCTGTTCTAAAAATCCATTTAATATATGGTCCCCAGATAGGGGACGTATCAGATATTAAACTGATAAGAACAGATACTACACTTGATCTTAGCCAAAAGGCCGAGAAGCGATAACCCGAACGGGCCGCGCGTTGCCCGAGCCTGCCCGATACTGCTGTTCAGCCCTTGCAGCGATTCAGCCTACTTCTAGGCAATTCCATGGGGCCCTGCAGGCTCACACACTCACAGCTACACGGGAGGTGAATAAAGGCCGGAGAGGAAGCCAGACAGGATTTGCTTCTTTTGCTTGCACCACAATGCAGTGCTGAAAGAGGAGGAATCTACATAAAAACGCCTTCCTGGCAACGCCCAAATGCCCTGCTGCCATGCAGATAAACACTGGCAGCGGCAGCAAGTGCATGCCCACAGCCACCCCTTGTTCCTTCACACCTTGTATCAGCTGTAATCCAGTCCAGTCCAGTGCTGCCTGCTGAGCAGCACTGACCAACACTGCCTGGGCCCAGGCTTTTATCTCTGAGGCCCCATTATGATGTCAGAAAGCTGGCTCTGGAATCCTGAGGGCTCCACTATGACACGTGCAAAGTTCCGTCTGAACTTTATATAAGACGGTGAGGCTCAGTCAGTCACTCAGTGTTGCCTGAGAGGGCAACACTGCAACAGCCGGCCGCCAGGCTGTCTTTTTTTTGCACAGCTAGTTGCCTCCAGGAGGCCACAAGAGGGAGACAAGGGACTGCAAAATGGAAAATAGGCATCCACCAACTTTACAGACAACTTCTCCTTGCTCCTACAACCTCCATCCTTGCACAGTTTGTTATTCTTCTAGGTAACATAGTAACAAATCCAAATTGCTGCTCTCTTTGTAGGCAAGCAAGGCTTTGTTGCAACTGCAATTCTTACTTCTTCTTGAAATGTAGGGACGACAGTACATTCCATCACATCCATCTAGTGTACACAGGTAGGTCCATTGTGGCGGGCAGGCGAGCGGGCGGGCTGCTTTATTGGCTGTTTGCTGTTCCCCTACTCCACTCCACTATTTGACTGTTGTGCTGCATCAATCAATCAATCAATCAATCAATCAATCAATCAATCAATCAATCAGTGGCTGGCTCAGGTGCAGCTCTTTAACTTACCTAAAAGGGAGGGCGGAGAGAAGACAAGGAAGGTGAATGAGGTGTTCCAATGTGAAATGCCGGAAACACAGAAACACAGACGACACACAACAAGAGGTGGCAATCTATTCATTAATTGCATTTAATCAATGAGCTCATTATCACTCATGCATTGTCCAACAGGTGTTGAAATAATGGGATTAAAAGGGGAGATCCCTTCAGAAAGACAGAAACAATAGCAAAGACAAAAAACACTTTTGGAATCTGCTTTTAGTCAACACATAAGGAAAGGGTGCACCGGTCCTGGAAATACTGCAATACCAGGTCAATGCGTGGAGTGGACAGAGCAAGCTCTATTTCCATCTCCCTGTTCTAAAAATCCATTTAATATATGGTCCCCAGATAGGGGACGTATCAGATATTAAACTGATAAGAACAGATACTACACTTGATCTTAGCCAAAAGGCCGAGAAGCGATAACCCGAACGGGCCGCGCGTTGCCCGAGCCTGCCCGATACTGCTGTTCAGCCCTTGCAGCGATTCAGCCTACTTCTAGGCAATTCCATGGGGCCCTGCAGGCTCACACACTCACAGCTACACGGGAGGTGAATAAAGGCCGGAGAGGAAGCCAGACAGGATTTGCTTCTTTTGCTTGCACCACAATGCAGTGCTGAAAGAGGAGGAATCTACATAAAAACGCCTTCCTGGCAACGCCCAAATGCCCTGCTGCCATGCAGATAAACACTGGCAGCGGCAGCAAGTGCATGCCCACAGCCACCCCTTGTTCCTTCACACCTTGTATCAGCTGTAATCCAGTCCAGTCCAGTGCTGCCTGCTGAGCAGCACTGACCAACACTGCCTGGGCCCAGGCTTAAATCTCTGAGGCCCCATTATGATGTCAGAAAGCTGGCTCTGGAATCCTGAGGGCTCCACTATGACACGTGCAAAGTTCCGTCTGAACTTTATATAAGACGGTGAGGCTCAGTCAGTCACTCAGTGTTGCCTGAGAGGGCAACACTGCAACAGCCGGCCGCCAGGCTGTCTTTTTTTTGCACAGCTAGTTGCCTCCAGGAGGCCACAAGAGGGAGACAAGGGACTGCAAAATGGAAAATAGGCATCCACCAACTTTACAGACAACTTCTCCTTGCTCCTACAACCTCCATCCTTGCACAGTTTGTTATTCTTCTAGGTAACATAGTAACAAATCCAAATTGCTGCTCTCTTTGTAGGCAAGCAAGGCTTTGTTGCAACTGCAATTCTTACTTCTTCTTGAAATGTAGGGACGACAGTACATTCCATCACATCCATCTAGTGTACACAGGTAGGTCCATTGTGGCGGGCAGGCGAGCGGGCGGGCTGCTTTATTGGCTGTTTGCTGTTCCCCTACTCCACTCCACTATTTGACTGTTGTGCTGCATCAATCAATCAATCAATCAATCAATCAATCAATCAATCAATCAATCAATCAATCAATCAGTGGCTGGCTCAGGTGCAGCTCTTTAACTTACCTAAAAGGGAGGGCGGAGAGAAGACAAGGAAGGTGAATGAGGTGTTCCAATGTGAAATGCCGGAAACACAGAAACACAGACGACACACAACAAGAGGTGGCAATCTATTCATTAATTGCATTTAATCAATGAGCTCATTATCACTCATGCATTGTCCAACAGGTGTTGAAATAATGGGATTAAAAGGGGAGATCCCTTCAGAAAGACAGAAACAATAGCAAAGACAAAAAACACTTTTGGAATCTGCTTTTAGTCAACACATAAGGAAAGGGTGCACCGGTCCTGGAAATACTGCAATACCAGGTCAATGCGTGGAGTGGACAGAGCAAGCTCTATTTCCATCTCCCTGTTCTAAAAATCCATTTAATATATGGTCCCCAGATAGGGGACGTATCAGATATTAAACTGATAAGAACAGATACTACACTTGATCTTAGCCAAAAGGCCGAGAAGCGATAACCCGAACGGGCCGCGCGTTGCCCGAGCCTGCCCGATACTGCTGTTCAGCCCTTGCAGCGATTCAGCCTACTTCTAGGCAATTCCATGGGGCCCTGCAGGCTCACACACTCACAGCTACACGGGAGGTGAATAAAGGCCGGAGAGGAAGCCAGACAGGATTTGCTTCTTTTGCTTGCACCACAATGCAGTGCTGAAAGAGGAGGAATCTACATAAAAACGCCTTCCTGGCAACGCCCAAAAGCCCTGCTGCCGTGCAGATAAACACTGGCAGCGGCAGCAAGTGCATGCCCACAGCCACCCCTTGTTCCTTCACACCTTGTATCAGCTGTAATCCAGTCCAGTCCAGTGCTGCCTGCTGAGCAGCACTGACCAACACTGCCTGGGCCCAGGCTTTTATCTCTGAGGCCCCATTATGATGTCAGAAAGCTGGCTCTGGAATCCTGAGGGCTCCACTATGACACGTGCAAAGTTCCGTCTGAACTTTATATAAGACGGTGAGGCTCAGTCAGTCACTCAGTGTTGCCTGAGAGGGCAACACTGCAACAGCCGGCCGCCAGGCTGTCTTTTTTTTGCACAGCTAGTTGCCTCCAGGAGGCCACAAGAGGGAGACAAGGGACTGCAAAATGGAAAATAGGCATCCACCAACTTTACAGACAACTTCTCCTTGCTCCTACAACCTCCATCCTTGCACAGTTTGTTATTCTTCTAGGTAACATAGTAACAAATCCAAATTGCTGCTCTCTTTGTAGGCAAGCAAGGCTTTGTTGCAACTGCAATTCTTACTTCTTCTTGAAATGTAGGGACGACAGTACATTCCATCACATCCATCTAGTGTACACAGGTAGGTCCATTGTGGCGGGCAGGCGAGCGGGCGGGCTGCTTTATTGGCTGTTTGCTGTTCCCCTACTCCACTCCACTATTTGACTGTTGTGCTGCATCAATCAATCAATCAATCAATCAATCAATCAATCAATCAATCAATCAAGTGGCTGGCTCAGGTGCAGCTCTTTAACTTACCTAAAAGGGAGGGCGGAGAGAAGACAAGGAAGGTGAATGAGGTGTTCCAATGTGAAATGCCGGAAACACAGAAACACAGACGACACACAACAAGAGGTGGCAATCTATTCATTAATTGCATTTAATCAATGAGCTCATTATCACTCATGCATTGTCCAACAGGTGTTGAAATAATGGGATTAAAAGGGGAGATCCCTTCAGAAAGACAGAAACAATAGCAAAGACAAAAAACACTTTTGGAATCTGCTTTTAGTCAACACATAAGGAAAGGGTGCACCGGTCCTGGAAATACTGCAATACCAGGTCAATGCGTGGAGTGGACAGAGCAAGCTCTATTTCCATCTCCCTGTTCTAAAAATCCATTTAATATATGGTCCCCAGATAGGGGACGTATCAGATATTAAACTGATAAGAACAGATACTACACTTGATCTTAGCCAAAAGGCCGAGAAGCGATAACCCGAACGGGCCGCGCGTTGCCCGAGCCTGCCCGATACTGCTGTTCAGCCCTTGCAGCGATTCAGCCTACTTCTAGGCAATTCCATGGGGCCCTGCAGGCTCACACACTCACAGCTACACGGGAGGTGAATAAAGGCCGGAGAGGAAGCCAGACAGGATTTGCTTCTTTTGCTTGCACCACAATGCAGTGCTGAAAGAGGAGGAATCTACATAAAAACGCCTTCCTGGCAACGCCCAAATGCCCTGCTGCCATGCAGATAAACACTGGCAGCGGCAGCAAGTGCATGCCCACAGCCACCCCTTGTTCCTTCACACCTTGTATCAGCTGTAATCCAGTCCAGTCCAGTGCTGCCTGCTGAGCAGCACTGACCAACACTGCCTGGGCCCAGGCTTTTATCTCTGAGGCCCCATTATGATGTCAGAAAGCTGGCTCTGGAATCCTGAGGGCTCCACTATGACACGTGCAAAGTTCCGTCTGAACTTTATATAAGACGGTGAGGCTCAGTCAGTCACTACTCAGTGTTGCCTGAGAGGGCAACACTGCAACAGCCGGCCGCCAGGCTGTCTTTTTTTTGCACAGCTAGTTGCCTCCAGGAGGCCACAAGAGGGAGACAAGGGACTGCAAAATGGAAAATAGGCATCCACCAACTTTACAGACAACTTCTCCTTGCTCCTACAACCTCCATCCTTGCACAGTTTGTTATTCTTCTAGGTAACATAGTAACAAATCCAAATTGCTGCTCTCTTTGTAGGCAAGCAAGGCTTTGTTGCAACTGCAATTCTTACTTCTTCTTGAAATGTAGGGACGACAGTACATTCCATCACATCCATCTAGTGTACACAGGTAGGTCCATTGTGGCGGGCAGGCGAGCGGGCGGGCTGCTTTATTGGCTGTTTGCTGTTCCCCTACTCCACTCCACTATTTGACTGTTGTGCTGCATCAATCAATCAATCAATCAATCAATCAATCAATCAATCAATCAATCAATCAATCAGTGGCTGGCTCAGGTGCAGCTCTTTAACTTACCTAAAAGGGAGGGCGGAGAGAAGACAAGGAAGGTGAATGAGGTGTTCCAATGTGAAATGCCGGAAACACAGAAACACAGACGACACACAACAAGAGGTGGCAATCTATTCATTAATTGCATTTAATCAATGAGCTCATTATCACTCATGCATTGTCCAACAGGTGTTGAAATAATGGGATTAAAAGGGGAGATCCCTTCAGAAAGACAGAAACAATAGCAAAGACAAAAAACACTTTTGGAATCTGCTTTTAGTCAATCCTGGAAATACTGCAATACCAGGTCAATGCGTGGAGTGGACAGAGCAAGCTCTATTTCCATCTCCCTGTTCTAAAAATCCATTTAATATATGGTCCCCAGATAGGGGACGTATCAGATATTAAACTGATAAGAACAGATACTACACTTGATCTTAGCCAAAAGGCCGAGAAGCGATAACCCGAACGGGCCGCGCGTTGCCCGAGCCTGCCCGATACTGCTGTTCAGCCCTTGCAGCGATTCAGCCTACTTCTAGGCAATTCCATGGGGCCCTGCAGGCTCACACACTCACAGCTACACGGGAGGTGAATAAAGGCCGGAGAGGAAGCCAGACAGGATTTGCTTCTTTTGCTTGCACCACAATGCAGTGCTGAAAGAGGAGGAATCTACATAAAAACGCCTTCCTGGCAACGCCCAAATGCCCTGCTGCCATGCAGATAAACACTGGCAGCGGCAGCAAGTGCATGCCCACAGCCACCCCTTGTTCCTTCACACCTTGTATCAGCTGTAATCCAGTCCAGTCCAGTGCTGCCTGCTGAGCAGCACTGACCAACACTGCCTGGGCCCAGGCTTTTATCTCTGAGGCCCCATTATGATGTCAGAAAGCTGGCTCTGGAATCCTGAGGGCTCCACTATGACACGTGCAAAGTTCCGTCTGAACTTTATATAAGACGGTGAGGCTCAGTCAGTCACTCAGTGTTGCCTGAGAGGGCAACACTGCAACAGCCGGCCGCCAGGCTGTCTTTTTTTTGCACAGCTAGTTGCCTCCAGGAGGCCACAAGAGGGAGACAAGGGACTGCAAAATGGAAAATAGGCATCCACCAACTTTACAGACAACTTCTCCTTGCTCCTACAACCTCCATCCTTGCACAGTTTGTTATTCTTCTAGGTAACATAGTAACAAATCCAAATTGCTGCTCTCTTTGTAGGCAAGCAAGGCTTTGTTGCAACTGCAATTCTTACTTCTTCTTGAAATGTAGGGACGACAGTACATTCCATCACATCCATCTAGTGTACACAGGTAGGTCCATTGTGGCGGGCAGGCGAGCGGGCGGGCTGCTTTATTGGCTGTTTGCTGTTCCCCTACTCCACTCCACTATTTGACTGTTGTGCTGCATCAATCAATCAATCAATCAATCAATCAATCAATCAATCAATCAATCAATCAATCAGTGGCTGGCTCAGGTGCAGCTCTTTAACTTACCTAAAAGGGAGGGCGGAGAGAAGACAAGGAAGGTGAATGAGGTGTTCCAATGTGAAATGCCGGAAACACAGAAACACAGACGACACACAACAAGAGGTGGCAATCTATTCATTAATTGCATTTAATCAATGAGCTCATTATCACTCATGCATTGTCCAACAGGTGTTGAAATAATGGGATTAAAAGAAGAGATCCCTTCAGAAAGACAGAAACAATAGCAAAGACAAAAAACACTTTTGGAATCTGCTTTTAGTCAACACATAAGGAAAGGGTGCACCGGTCCTGGAAATACTGCAATACCAGGTCAATGCGTGGAGTGGACAGAGCAAGCTCTATTTCCATCTCCCTGTTCTAAAAATCCATTTAATATATGGTCCCCAGATAGGGGACGTATCAGATATTAAACTGATAAGAACAGATACTACACTTGATCTTAGCCAAAAGGCCGAGAAGCGATAACCCGAACGGGCCGCGCGTTGCCCGAGCCTGCCCGATACTGCTGTTCAGCCCTTGCAGCGATTCAGCCTACTTCTAGGCAATTCCATGGGGCCCTGCAGGCTCACACACTCACAGCTACACGGGAGGTGAATAAAGGCCGGAGAGGAAGCCAGACAGGATTTGCTTCTTTTGCTTGCACCACAATGCAGTGCTGAAAGAGGAGGAATCTACATAAAAACGCCTTCCTGGCAACGCCCAAATGCCCTGCTGCCATGCAGATAAACACTGGCAGCGGCAGCAAGTGCATGCCCACAGCCACCCCTTGTTCCTTCACACCTTGTATCAGCTGTAATCCAGTCCAGTCCAGTGCTGCCTGCTGAGCAGCACTGACCAACACTGCCTGGGCCCAGGCTTTTATCTCTGAGGCCCCATTATGATGTCAGAAAGCTGGCTCTGGAATCCTGAGGGCTCCACTATGACACGTGCAAAGTTCCGTCTGAACTTTATATAAGACGGTGAGGCTCAGTCAGTCACTCAGTGTTGCCTGAGAGGGCAACACTGCAACAGCCGGCCGCCAGGCTGTCTTTTTTTTGCACAGCTAGTTGCCTCCAGGAGGCCACAAGAGGGAGACAAGGGACTGCAAAATGGAAAATAGGCATCCACCAACTTTACAGACAACTTCTCCTTGCTCCTACAACCTCCATCCTTGCACAGTTTGTTATTCTTCTAGGTAACATAGTAACAAATCCAAATTGCTGCTCTCTTTGTAGGCAAGCAAGGCTTTGTTGCAACTGCAATTCTTACTTCTTCTTGAAATGTAGGGACGACAGTACATTCCATCACATCCATCTAGTGTACACAGGTAGGTCCATTGTGGCGGGCAGGCGAGCGGGCGGGCTGCTTTATTGGCTGTTTGCTGTTCCCCTACTCCACTCCACTATTTGACTGTTGTGCTGCATCAATCAATCAATCAATCAATCAATCAATCAATCAATCAATCAATCAATCAATCAGTGGCTGGCTCAGGTGCAGCTCTTTAACTTACCTAAAAGGGAGGGCGGAGAGAAGACAAGGAAGGTGAATGAGGTGTTCCAATGTGAAATGCCGGAAACACAGAAACACAGACGACACACAACAAGAGGTGGCAATCTATTCATTAATTGCATTTAATCAATGAGCTCATTATCACTCATGCATTGTCCAACAGGTGTTGAAATAATGGGATTAAAAGGGGAGATCCCTTCAGAAAGACAGAAACAATAGCAAAGACAAAAAACACTTTTGGAATCTGCTTTTAGTCAACACATAAGGAAAGGGTGCACCGGTCCTGGAAATACTGCAATACCAGGTCAATGCGTGGAGTGGACAGAGCAAGCTCTATTTCCATCTCCCTGTTCTAAAAATCCATTTAATATATGGTCCCCAGATAGGGGACGTATCAGATATTAAACTGATAAGAACAGATACTACACTTGATCTTAGCCAAAAGGCCGAGAAGCGATAACCCGAACGGGCCGCGCGTTGCCCGAGCCTGCCCGATACTGCTGTTCAGCCCTTGCAGCGATTCAGCCTACTTCTAGGCAATTCCATGGGGCCCTGCAGGCTCACACACTCACAGCTACACGGGAGGTGAATAAAGGCCGGAGAGGAAGCCAGACAGGATTTGCTTCTTTTGCTTGCACCACAATGCAGTGCTGAAAGAGGAGGAATCTACATAAAAACGCCTTCCTGGCAACGCCCAAATGCCCTGCTGCCATGCAGATAAACACTGGCAGCGGCAGCAAGTGCATGCCCACAGCCACCCCTTGTTCCTTCACACCTTGTATCAGCTGTAATCCAGTCCAGTCCAGTGCTGCCTGCTGAGCAGCACTGACCAACACTGCCTGGGCCCAGGCTTTTATCTCTGAGGCCCCATTATGATGTCAGAAAGCTGGCTCTGGAATCCTGAGGGCTCCACTATGACACGTGCAAAGTTCCGTCTGAACTTTATATAAGACGGTGAGGCTCAGTCAGTCACTCAGTGTTGCCTGAGAGGGCAACACTGCAACAGCCGGCCGCCAGGCTGTCTTTTTTTTGCACAGCTAGTTGCCTCCAGGAGGCCACAAGAGGGAGACAAGGGACTGCAAAATGGAAAATAGGCATCCACCAACTTTACAGACAACTTCTCCTTGCTCCTACAACCTCCATCCTTGCACAGTTTGTTATTCTTCTAGGTAACATAGTAACAAATCCAAATTGCTGCTCTCTTTGTAGGCAAGCAAGGCTTTGTTGCAACTGCAATTCTTACTTCTTCTTGAAATGTAGGGACGACAGTACATTCCATCACATCCATCTAGTGTACACAGGTAGGTCCATTGTGGCGTGCAGGCGAGCGGGCGGGCTGCTTTATTGGCTGTTTGCTGTTCCCCTACTCCACTCCACTATTTGACTGTTGTGCTGCATCAATCAATCAATCAATCAATCAATCAATCAATCAATCAATCAATCAATCAATCAATCAATCAGTGGCTGGCTCAGGTGCAGCTCTTTAACTTACCTAAAAGGGAGGGCGGAGAGAAGACAAGGAAGGTGAATGAGGTGTTCCAATGTGAAATGCCGGAAACACAGAAACACAGACGACACACAACAAGAGGTGGCAATCTATTCATTAATTGCATTTAATCAATGAGCTCATTATCACTCATGCATTGTCCAACAGGTGTTGAAATAATGGGATTAAAAGGGGAGATCCCTTCAGAAAGACAGAAACAATAGCAAAGACAAAAAACACTTTTGGAATCTGCTTTTAGTCAACACATAAGGAAAGGGTGCACCGGTCCTGGAAATACTGCAATACCAGGTCAATGCGTGGAGTGGACAGAGCAAGCTCTATTTCCATCTCCCTGTTCTAAAAATCCATTTAATATATGGTCCCCAGATAGGGGACGTATCAGATATTAAACTGATAAGAACAGATACTACACTTGATCTTAGCCAAAAGGCCGAGAAGCGATAACCCGAACAGGCCGCGCGTTGCCCGAGCCTGCCCGATACTGCTGTTCAGCCCTTGCAGCGATTCAGCCTACTTCTAGGCAATTCCATGGGGCCCTGCAGGCTCACACACTCACAGCTACACGGGAGGTGAATAAAGGCCGGAGAGGAAGCCAGACAGGATTTGCTTCTTTTGCTTGCACCACAATGCAGTGCTGAAAGAGGAGGAATCTACATAAAAACGCCTTCCTGGCAACGCCCAAATGCCCTGCTGCCATGCAGATAAACACTGGCAGCGGCAGCAAGTGCATGCCCACAGCCACCCCTTGTTCCTTCACACCTTGTATCAGCTGTAATCCAGTCCAGTCCAGTGCTGCCTGCTGAGCAGCACTGACCAACACTGCCTGGGCCCAGGCTTTTATCTCTGAGGCCCCATTATGATGTCAGAAAGCTGGCTCTGGAATCCTGAGGGCTCCACTATGACACGTGCAAAGTTCCGTCTGAACTTTATATAAGACGGTGAGGCTCAGTCAGTCACTCAGTGTTGCCTGAGAGGGCAACACTGCAACAGCCGGCCGCCAGGCTGTCTTTTTTTTGCACAGCTAGTTGCCTCCAGGAGGCCACAAGAGGGAGACAAGGGACTGCAAAATGGAAAATAGGCATCCACCAACTTTACAGACAACTTCTCCTTGCTCCTACAACCTCCATCCTTGCACAGTTTGTTATTCTTCTAGGTAACATAGTAACAAATCCAAATTGCTGCTCTCTTTGTAGGCAAGCAAGGCTTTGTTGCAACTGCAATTCTTACTTCTTCTTGAAATGTAGGGACGACAGTACATTCCATCACATCCATCTAGTGTACACAGGTAGGTCCATTGTGGCGTGCAGGCGAGCGGGCGGGCTGCTTTATTGGCTGTTTGCTGTTCCCCTACTCCACTCCACTATTTGACTGTTGTGCTGCATCAATCAATCAATCAATCAATCAATCAATCAATCAATCAATCAATCAATCAATCAGTGGCTGGCTCAGGTGCAGCTCTTTAACTTACCTAAAAGGGAGGGCGGAGAGAAGACAAGGAAGGTGAATGAGGTGTTCCAATGTGAAATGCCGGAAACACAGAAACACAGACGACACACAACAAGAGGTGGCAATCTATTCATTAATTGCATTTAATCAATGAGCTCATTATCACTCATGCATTGTCCAACAGGTGTTGAAATAATGGGATTAAAAGGGGAGATCCCTTCAGAAAGACAGAAACAATAGCAAAGACAAAAAACACTTTTGGAATCTGCTTTTAGTCAACACATAAGGAAAGGGTGCACCGGTCCTGGAAATACTGCAATACCAGGTCAATGCGTGGAGTGGACAGAGCAAGCTCTATTTCCATCTCCCTGTTCTAAAAATCCATTTAATATATGGTCCCCAGATAGGGGACGTATCAGATATTAAACTGATAAGAACAGATACTACACTTGATCTTAGCCAAAAGGCCGAGAAGCGATAACCCGAACAGGCCGCGCGTTGCCCGAGCCTGCCCGATACTGCTGTTCAGCCCTTGCAGCGATTCAGCCTACTTCTAGGCAATTCCATGGGGCCCTGCAGGCTCACACACTCACAGCTACACGGGAGGTGAATAAAGGCCGGAGAGGAAGCCAGACAGGATTTGCTTCTTTTGCTTGCACCACAATGCAGTGCTGAAAGAGGAGGAATCTACATAAAAACGCCTTCCTGGCAACGCCCAAATGCCCTGCTGCCATGCAGATAAACACTGGCAGCGGCAGCAAGTGCATGCCCACAGCCACCCCTTGTTCCTTCACACCTTGTATCAGCTGTAATCCAGTCCAGTCCAGTGCTGCCTGCTGAGCAGCACTGACCAACACTGCCTGGGCCCAGGCTTTTATCTCTGAGGCCCCATTATGATGTCAGAAAGCTGGCTCTGGAATCCTGAGGGCTCCACTATGACACGTGCAAAGTTCCGTCTGAACTTTATATAAGACGGTGAGGCTCAGTCAGTCACTCAGTGTTGCCTGAGAGGGCAACACTGCAACAGCCGGCCGCCAGGCTGTCTTTTTTTTGCACAGCTAGTTGCCTCCAGGAGGCCACAAGAGGGAGACAAGGGACTGCAAAATGGAAAATAGGCATCCACCAACTTTACAGACAACTTCTCCTTGCTCCTACAACCTCCATCCTTGCACAGTTTGTTATTCTTCTAGGTAACATAGTAACAAATCCAAATTGCTGCTCTCTTTGTAGGCAAGCAAGGCTTTGTTGCAACTGCAATTCTTACTTCTTCTTGAAATGTAGGGACGACAGTACATTCCATCACATCCATCTAGTGTACACAGGTAGGTCCATTGTGGCGGGCAGGCGAGCGGGCGGGCTGCTTTATTGGCTGTTTGCTGTTCCCCTACTCCACTCCACTATTTGACTGTTGTGCTGCATCAATCAATCAATCAATCAATCAATCAATCAATCAATCAATCAATCAATCAATCAATCAATCAGTGGCTGGCTCAGGTGCAGCTCTTTAACTTACCTAAAAGGGAGGGCGGAGAGAAGACAAGGAAGGTGAATGAGGTGTTCCAATGTGAAATGCCGGAAACACAGAAACACAGACGACACACAACAAGAGGTGGCAATCTATTCATTAATTGCATTTAATCAATGAGCTCATTATCACTCATGCATTGTCCAACAGGTGTTGAAATAATGGGATTAAAAGGGGAGATCCCTTCAGAAAGACAGAAACAATAGCAAAGACAAAAAACACTTTTGGAATCTGCTTTTAGTCAACACATAAGGAAAGGGTGCACCGGTCCTGGAAATACTGCAATACCAGGTCAATGCGTGGAGTGGACAGAGCAAGCTCTATTTCCATCTCCCTGTTCTAAAAATCCATTTAATATATGGTCCCCAGATAGGGGACGTATCAGATATTAAACTGATAAGAACAGATAGATACTACACTTGATCTTAGCCAAAAGGCCGAGAAGCGATAACCCGAACGGGCCGCGCGTTGCCCGAGCCTGCCCGATACTGCTGTTCAGCCCTTGCAGCGATTCAGCCTACTTCTAGGCAATTCCATGGGGCCCTGCAGGCTCACACACTCACAGCTACACGGGAGGTGAATAAAGGCCGGAGAGGAAGCCAGACAGGATTTGCTTCTTTTGCTTGCACCACAATGCAGTGCTGAAAGAGGAGGAATCTACATAAAAACGCCTTCCTGGCAACGCCCAAATGCCCTGCTGCCATGCAGATAAACACTGGCAGCGGCAGCAAGTGCATGCCCACAGCCACCCCTTGTTCCTTCACACCTTGTATCAGCTGTAATCCAGTCCAGTCCAGTGCTGCCTGCTGAGCAGCACTGACCAACACTGCCTGGGCCCAGGCTTTTATCTCTGAGGCCCCATTATGATGTCAGAAAGCTGGCTCTGGAATCCTGAGGGCTCCACTATGACACGTGCAAAGTTCCGTCTGAACTTTATATAAGACGGTGAGGCTCAGTCAGTCACTCAGTGTTGCCTGAGAGGGCAACACTGCAACAGCCGGCCGCCAGGCTGTCTTTTTTTTGCACAGCTAGTTGCCTCCAGGAGGCCACAAGAGGGAGACAAGGGACTGCAAAATGGAAAATAGGCATCCACCAACTTTACAGACAACTTCTCCTTGCTCCTACAACCTCCATCCTTGCACAGTTTGTTATTCTTCTAGGTAACATAGTAACAAATCCAAATTGCTGCTCTCTTTGTAGGCAAGCAAGGCTTTGTTGCAACTGCAATTCTTACTTCTTCTTGAAATGTAGGGACGACAGTACATTCCATCACATCCATCTAGTGTACACAGGTAGGTCCATTGTGGCGGGCAGGCGAGCGGGCGGGCTGCTTTATTGGCTGTTTGCTGTTCCCCTACTCCACTCCACTATTTGACTGTTGTGCTGCATCAATCAATCAATCAATCAATCAATCAATCAATCAATCAATCAATCAATCAATCAATCAATCAGTGGCTGGCTCAGGTGCAGCTCTTTAACTTACCTAAAAGGGAGGGCGGAGAGAAGACAAGGAAGGTGAATGAGGTGTTCCAATGTGAAATGCCGGAAACACAGAAACACAGACGACACACAACAAGAGGTGGCAATCTATTCATTAATTGCATTTAATCAATGAGCTCATTATCACTCATGCATTGTCCAACAGGTGTTGAAATAATGGGATTAAAAGGGGAGATCCCTTCAGAAAGACAGAAACAATAGCAAAGACAAAAAACACTTTTGGAATCTGCTTTTAGTCAACACATAAGGAAAGGGTGCACCGGTCCTGGAAATACTGCAATACCAGGTCAATGCGTGGAGTGGACAGAGCAAGCTCTATTTCCATCTCCCTGTTCTAAAAATCCATTTAATATATGGTCCCCAGATAGGGGACGTATCAGATATTAAACTGATAAGAACAGATACTACACTTGATCTTAGCCAAAAGGCCGAGAAGCGATAACCCGAACGGGCCGCGCGTTGCCCGAGCCTGCCCGATACTGCTGTTCAGCCCTTGCAGCGATTCAGCCTACTTCTAGGCAATTCCATGGGGCCCTGCAGGCTCACACACTCACAGCTACACGGGAGGTGAATAAAGGCCGGAGAGGAAGCCAGACAGGATTTGCTTCTTTTGCTTGCACCACAATGCAGTGCTGAAAGAGGAGGAATCTACATAAAAACGCCTTCCTGGCAACGCCCAAATGCCCTGCTGCCATGCAGATAAACACTGGCAGCGGCAGCAAGTGCATGCCCACAGCCACCCCTTGTTCCTTCACACCTTGTATCAGCTGTAATCCAGTCCAGTCCAGTGCTGCCTGCTGAGCAGCACTGACCAACACTGCCTGGGCCCAGGCTTTTATCTCTGAGGCCCCATTATGATGTCAGAAAGCTGGCTCTGGAATCCTGAGGGCTCCACTATGACACGTGCAAAGTTCCGTCTGAACTTTATATAAGACGGTGAGGCTCAGTCAGTCACTCAGTGTTGCCTGAGAGGGCAACACTGCAACAGCCGGCCGCCAGGCTGTCTTTTTTTTGCACAGCTAGTTGCCTCCAGGAGGCCACAAGAGGGAGACAAGGGACTGCAAAATGGAAAATAGGCATCCACCAACTTTACAGACAACTTCTCCTTGCTCCTACAACCTCCATCCTTGCACAGTTTGTTATTCTTCTAGGTAACATAGTAACAAATCCAAATTGCTGCTCTCTTTGTAGGCAAGCAAGGCTTTGTTGCAACTGCAATTCTTACTTCTTCTTGAAATGTAGGGACGACAGTACATTCCATCACATCCATCTAGTGTACACAGGTAGGTCCATTGTGGCGGGCAGGCGAGCGGGCGGGCTGCTTTATTGGCTGTTTGCTGTTCCCCTACTCCACTCCACTATTTGACTGTTGTGCTGCATCAATCAATCAATCAATCAATCAATCAATCAATCAATCAATCAATCAATCAGTGGCTGGCTCAGGTGCAGCTCTTTAACTTACCTAAAAGGGAGGGCGGAGAGAAGACAAGGAAGGTGAATGAGGTGTTCCAATGTGAAATGCCGGAAACACAGAAACACAGACGACACACAACAAGAGGTGGCAATCTATTCATTAATTGCATTTAATCAATGAGCTCATTATCACTCATGCATTGTCCAACAGGTGTTGAAATAATGGGATTAAAAGGGGAGATCCCTTCAGAAAGACAGAAACAATAGCAAAGACAAAAAACACTTTTGGAATCTGCTTTTAGTCAACACATAAGGAAAGGGTGCACCGGTCCTGGAAATACTGCAATACCAGGTCAATGCGTGGAGTGGACAGAGCAAGCTCTATTTCCATCTCCCTGTTCTAAAAATCCATTTAATATATGGTCCCCAGATAGGGGACGTATCAGATATTAAACTGATAAGAACAGATACTACACTTGATCTTAGCCAAAAGGCCGAGAAGCGATAACCCGAACGGGCCGCGCGTTGCCCGAGCCTGCCCGATACTGCTGTTCAGCCCTTGCAGCGATTCAGCCTACTTCTAGGCAATTCCATGGGGCCCTGCAGGCTCACACACTCACAGCTACACGGGAGGTGAATAAAGGCCGGAGAGGAAGCCAGACAGGATTTGCTTCTTTTGCTTGCACCACAATGCAGTGCTGAAAGAGGAGGAATCTACATAAAAACGCCTTCCTGGCAACGCCCAAATGCCCTGCTGCCATGCAGATAAACACTGGCAGCGGCAGCAAGTGCATGCCCACAGCTACCCCTTGTTCCTTCACACCTTGTATCAGCTGTAATCCAGTCCAGTCCAGTGCTGCCTGCTGAGCAGCACTGACCAACACTGCCTGGGCCCAGGCTTTTATCTCTGAGGCCCCATTATGATGTCAGAAAGCTGGCTCTGGAATCCTGAGGGCTCCACTATGACACGTGCAAAGTTCCGTCTGAACTTTATATAAGACGGTGAGGCTCAGTCAGTCACTCAGTGTTGCCTGAGAGGGCAACACTGCAACAGCCGGCCGCCAGGCTGTCTTTTTTTTGCACAGCTAGTTGCCTCCAGGAGGCCACAAGAGGGAGACAAGGGACTGCAAAATGGAAAATAGGCATCCACCAACTTTACAGACAACTTCTCCTTGCTCCTACAACCTCCATCCTTGCACAGTTTGTTATTCTTCTAGGTAACATAGTAACAAATCCAAATTGCTGCTCTCTTTGTAGGCAAGCAAGGCTTTGTTGCAACTGCAATTCTTACTTCTTCTTGAAATGTAGGGACGACAGTACATTCCATCACATCCATCTAGTGTACACAGGTAGGTCCATTGTGGCGGGCAGGCGAGCGGGCGGGCTGCTTTATTGGCTGTTTGCTGTTCCCCTACTCCACTCCACTATTTGACTGTTGTGCTGCATCAATCAATCAATCAATCAATCAATCAATCAATCAATCAATCAATCAATCAGTGGCTGGCTCAGGTGCAGCTCTTTAACTTACCTAAAAGGGAGGGCGGAGAGAAGACAAGGAAGGTGAATGAGGTGTTCCAATGTGAAATGCCGGAAACACAGAAACACAGACGACACACAACAAGAGGTGGCAATCTATTCATTAATTGCATTTAATCAATGAGCTCATTATCACTCATGCATTGTCCAACAGGTGTTGAAATAATGGGATTAAAAGGGGAGATCCCTTCAGAAAGACAGAAACAATAGCAAAGACAAAAAACACTTTTGGAATCTGCTTTTAGTCAACACATAAGGAAAGGGTGCATGCAATACCAGGTCAATGCGTGGAGTGGACAGAGCAAGCTCTATTTCCATCTCCCTGTTCTAAAAATCCATTTAATATATGGTCCCCAGATAGGGGACGTATCAGATATTAAACTGATAAGAACAGATACTACACTTGATCTTAGCCAAAAGGCCGAGAAGCGATAACCCGAACGGGCCGCGCGTTGCCCGAGCCTGCCCGATACTGCTGTTCAGCCCTTGCAGCGATTCAGCCTACTTCTAGGCAATTCCATGGGGCCCTGCAGGCTCACACACTCACAGCTACACGGGAGGTGAATAAAGGCCGGAGAGGAAGCCAGACAGGATTTGCTTCTTTTGCTTGCACCACAATGCAGTGCTGAAAGAGGAGGAATCTACATAAAAACGCCTTCCTGGCAACGCCCAAATGCCCTGCTGCCATGCAGATAAACACTGGCAGCGGCAGCAAGTGCATGCCCACAGCCACCCCTTGTTCCTTCACACCTTGTATCAGCTGTAATCCAGTCCAGTCCAGTGCTGCCTGCTGAGCAGCACTGACCAACACTGCCTGGGCCCAGGCTTTTATCTCTGAGGCCCCATTATGATGTCAGAAAGCTGGCTCTGGAATCCTGAGGGCTCCACTATGACACGTGCAAAGTTCCGTCTGAACTTTATATAAGACGGTGAGGCTCAGTCAGTCACTCAGTGTTGCCTGAGAGGGCAACACTGCAACAGCCGGCCGCCAGGCTGTCTTTTTTTTGCACAGCTAGTTGCCTCCAGGAGGCCACAAGAGGGAGACAAGGGACTGCAAAATGGAAAATAGGCATCCACCAACTTTACAGACAACTTCTCCTTGCTCCTACAACCTCCATCCTTGCACAGTTTGTTATTCTTCTAGGTAACATAGTAACAAATCCAAATTGCTGCTCTCTTTGTAGGCAAGCAAGGCTTTGTTGCAACTGCAATTCTTACTTCTTCTTGAAATGTAGGGACGACAGTACATTCCATCACATCCATCTAGTGTACACAGGTAGGTCCATTGTGGCGGGCAGGCGAGCGGGCGGGCTGCTTTATTGGCTGTTTGCTGTTCCCCTACTCCACTCCACTATTTGACTGTTGTGCTGCATCAATCAATCAATCAATCAATCAATCAATCAATCAATCAATCAATCAATCAGTGGCTGGCTCAGGTGCAGCTCTTTAACTTACCTAAAAGGGAGGGCGGAGAGAAGACAAGGAAGGTGAATGAGGTGTTCCAATGTGAAATGCCGGAAACACAGAAACACAGACGACACACAACAAGAGGTGGCAATCTATTCATTAATTGCATTTAATCAATGAGCTCATTATCACTCATGCATTGTCCAACAGGTGTTGAAATAATGGGATTGAAAGGGGAGATCCCTTCAGAAAGACAGAAACAATAGCAAAGACAAAAAACACTTTTGGAATCTGCTTTTAGTCAACACATAAGGAAAGGGTGCACCGGTCCTGGAAATACTGCAATACCAGGTCAATGCGTGGAGTGGACAGAGCAAGCTCTATTTCCATCTCCCTGTTCTAAAAATCCATTTAATATATGGTCCCCAGATAGGGGACGTATCAGATATTAAACTGATAAGAACAGATACTACACTTGATCTTAGCCAAAAGGCCGAGAAGCGATAACCCGAACGGGCCGCGCGTTGCCCGAGCCTGCCCGATACTGCTGTTCAGCCCTTGCAGCGATTCAGCCTACTTCTAGGCAATTCCATGGGGCCCTGCAGGCTCACACACTCACAGCTACACGGGAGGTGAATAAAGGCCGGAGAGGAAGCCAGACAGGATTTGCTTCTTTTGCTTGCACCACAATGCAGTGCTGAAAGAGGAGGAATCTACATAAAAACGCCTTCCTGGCAACGCCCAAATGCCCTGCTGCCATGCAGATAAACACTGGCAGCGGCAGCAAGTGCATGCCCACAGCCACCCCTTGTTCCTTCACACCTTGTATCAGCTGTAATCCAGTCCAGTCCAGTGCTGCCTGCTGAGCAGCACTGACCAACACTGCCTGGGCCCAGGCTTTTATCTCTGAGGCCCCATTATGATGTCAGAAAGCTGGCTCTGGAATCCTGAGGGCTCCACTATGACACGTGCAAAGTTCCGTCTGAACTTTATATAAGACGGTGAGGCTCAGTCAGTCACTCAGTGTTGCCTGAGAGGGCAACACTGCAACAGCCGGCCGCCAGGCTGTCTTTTTTTTGCACAGCTAGTTGCCTCCAGGAGGCCACAAGAGGGAGACAAGGGACTGCAAAATGGAAAATAGGCATCCACCAACTTTACAGACAACTTCTCCTTGCTCCTACAACCTCCATCCTTGCACAGTTTGTTATTCTTCTAGGTAACATAGTAACAAATCCAAATTGCTGCTCTCTTTGTAGGCAAGCAAGGCTTTGTTGCAACTGCAATTCTTACTTCTTCTTGAAATGTAGGGACGACAGTACATTCCATCACATCCATCTAGTGTACACAGGTAGGTCCATTGTGGCGGGCAGGCGAGCGGGCGGGCTGCTTTATTGGCTGTTTGCTGTTCCCCTACTCCACTCCACTATTTGACTGTTGTGCTGCATCAATCAATCAATCAATCAATCAATCAATCAATCAATCAATCAATCAATCAATCAATCAATCAGTGGCTGGCTCAGGTGCAGCTCTTTAACTTACCTAAAAGGGAGGGCGGAGAGAAGACAAGGAAGGTGAATGAGGTGTTCCAATGTGAAATGCCGGAAACACAGAAACACAGACGACACACAACAAGAGGTGGCAATCTATTCATTAATTGCATTTAATCAATGAGCTCATTATCACTCATGCATTGTCCAACAGGTGTTGAAATAATGGGATTAAAAGGGGAGATCCCTTCAGAAAGACAGAAACAATAGCAAAGACAAAAAACACTTTTGGAATCTGCTTTTAGTCAACACATAAGGAAAGGGTGCACCGGTCCTGGAAATACTGCAATACCAGGTCAATGCGTGGAGTGGACAGAGCAAGCTCTATTTCCATCTCCCTGTTCTAAAAATCCATTTAATATATGGTCCCCAGATAGGGGACGTATCAGATATTAAACTGATAAGAACAGATACTACACTTGATCTTAGCCAAAAGGCCGAGAAGCGATAACCCGAACGGGCCGCGCGTTGCCCGAGCCTGCCCGATACTGCTGTTCAGCCCTTGCAGCGATTCAGCCTACTTCTAGGCAATTCCATGGGGCCCTGCAGGCTCACACACTCACAGCTACACGGGAGGTGAATAAAGGCCGGAGAGGAAGCCAGACAGGATTTGCTTCTTTTGCTTGCACCACAATGCAGTGCTGAAAGAGGAGGAATCTACATAAAAACGCCTTCCTGGCAACGCCCAAATGCCCTGCTGCCATGCAGATAAACACTGGCAGCGGCAGCAAGTGCATGCCCACAGCCACCCCTTGTTCCTTCACACCTTGTATCAGCTGTAATCCAGTCCAGTCCAGTGCTGCCTGCTGAGCAGCACTGACCAACACTGCCTGGGCCCAGGCTTTTATCTCTGAGGCCCCATTATGATGTCAGAAAGCTGGCTCTGGAATCCTGAGGGCTCCACTATGACACGTGCAAAGTTCCGTCTGAACTTTATATAAGACGGTGAGGCTCAGTCAGTCACTCAGTGTTGCCTGAGAGGGCAACACTGCAACAGCCGGCCGCCAGGCTGTCTTTTTTTTGCACAGCTAGTTGCCTCCAGGAGGCCACAAGAGGGAGACAAGGGACTGCAAAATGGAAAATAGGCATCCACCAACTTTACAGACAACTTCTCCTTGCTCCTACAACCTCCATCCTTGCACAGTTTGTTATTCTTCTAGGTAACATAGTAACAAATCCAAATTGCTGCTCTCTTTGTAGGCAAGCAAGGCTTTGTTGCAACTGCAATTCTTACTTCTTCTTGAAATGTAGGGACGACAGTACATTCCATCACATCCATCTAGTGTACACAGGTAGGTCCATTGTGGCGGGCAGGCGAGCGGGCGGGCTGCTTTATTGGCTGTTTGCTGTTCCCCTACTCCACTCCACTATTTGACTGTTGTGCTGCATCAATCAATCAATCAATCAATCAATCAATCAATCAATCAATCAATCAATCAATCAATCAATCAATCAGTGGCTGGCTCAGGTGCAGCTCTTTAACTTACCTAAAAGGGAGGGCGGAGAGAAGACAAGGAAGGTGAATGAGGTGTTCCAATGTGAAATGCCGGAAACACAGAAACACAGACGACACACAACAAGAGGTGGCAATCTATTCATTAATTGCATTTAATCAATGAGCTCATTATCACTCATGCATTGTCCAACAGGTGTTGAAATAATGGGATTAAAAGGGGAGATCCCTTCAGAAAGACAGAAACAATAGCAAAGACAAAAAACACTTTTGGAATCTGCTTTTAGTCAACACATAAGGAAAGGGTGCACCGGTCCTGGAAATACTGCAATACCAGGTCAATGCGTGGAGTGGACAGAGCAAGCTCTATTTCCATCTCCCTGTTCTAAAAATCCATTTAATATATGGTCCCCAGATAGGGGACGTATCAGATATTAAACTGATAAGAACAGATACTACACTTGATCTTAGCCAAAAGGCCGAGAAGCGATAACCCGAACGGGCCGCGCGTTGCCCGAGCCTGCCCGATACTGCTGTTCAGCCCTTGCAGCGATTCAGCCTACTTCTAGGCAATTCCATGGGGCCCTGCAGGCTCACACACTCACAGCTAGAAGCCAGACAGGATTTGCTTCTTTTGCTTGCACCACAATGCAGTGCTGAAAGAGGAGGAATCTACATAAAAACGCCTTCCTGGCAACGCCCAAATGCCCTGCTGCCATGCAGATAAACACTGGCAGCGGCAGCAAGTGCATGCCCACAGCCACCCCTTGTTCCTTCACACCTTGTATCAGCTGTAATCCAGTCCAGTCCAGTGCTGCCTGCTGAGCAGCACTGACCAACACTGCCTGGGCCCAGGCTTTTATCTCTGAGGCCCCATTATGATGTCAGAAAGCTGGCTCTGGAATCCTGAGGGCTCCACTATGACACGTGCAAAGTTCCGTCTGAACTTTATATAAGACGGTGAGGCTCAGTCAGTCACTCAGTGTTGCCTGAGAGGGCAACACTGCAACAGCCGGCCGCCAGGCTGTCTTTTTTTTGCACAGCTAGTTGCCTCCAGGAGGCCACAAGAGGGAGACAAGGGACTGCAAAATGGAAAATAGGCATCCACCAACTTTACAGACAACTTCTCCTTGCTCCTACAACCTCCATCCTTGCACAGTTTGTTATTCTTCTAGGTAACATAGTAACAAATCCAAATTGCTGCTCTCTTTGTAGGCAAGCAAGGCTTTGTTGCAACTGCAATTCTTACTTCTTCTTGAAATGTAGGGACGACAGTACATTCCATCACATCCATCTAGTGTACACAGGTAGGTCCATTGTGGCGGGCAGGCGAGCGGGCGGGCTGCTTTATTGGCTGTTTGCTGTTCCCCTACTCCACTCCACTATTTGACTGTTGTGCTGCATCAATCAATCAATCAATCAATCAATCAATCAATCAATCAATCAATCAATCAATCAATCAGTGGCTGGCTCAGGTGCAGCTCTTTAACTTACCTAAAAGGGAGGGCGGAGAGAAGACAAGGAAGGTGAATGAGGTGTTCCAATGTGAAATGCCGGAAACACAGAAACACAGACGACACACAACAAGAGGTGGCAATCTATTCATTAATTGCATTTAATCAATGAGCTCATTATCACTCATGCATTGTCCAACAGGTGTTGAAATAATGGGATTAAAAGGGGAGATCCCTTCAGAAAGACAGAAACAATAGCAAAGACAAAAAACACTTTTGGAATCTGCTTTTAGTCAACACATAAGGAAAGGGTGCACCGGTCCTGGAAATACTGCAATACCAGGTCAATGCGTGGAGTGGACAGAGCAAGCTCTATTTCCATCTCCCTGTTCTAAAAATCCATTTAATATATGGTCCCCAGATAGGGGACGTATCAGATATTAAACTGATAAGAACAGATACTACACTTGATCTTAGCCAAAAGGCCGAGAAGCGATAACCCTAACGGGCCGCGCGTTGCCCGAGCCTGCCCGATACTGCTGTTCAGCCCTTGCAGCGATTCAGCCTACT